>NC_056726.1:1974259574-1974312074 GCF_019279795.1 Protopterus annectens
CACCATTTTGAATAGATGATGGTATTACTTGCACTGACATGTCACATGGGTTATACTGATACTGAGGCACCACTTTGGAAAGGTAATGATATTACTACATTACTGCTGTTATTTAGAAGTGGGTATGTAGACAGCCTAAACAGAATAGAAGTGTATTGCACCAAATCAATATGCATTTTGCTTACGTGCTTTAGTGTTATTGGCTTACAAACTCTCTTCCCCAAGGAAGCAGACATGTTAAGGATTATTCTGGCCTCTGTCATTGCTGATTGAGCTCCGTACTCCGACATAAATTATACTGTAGATGTACAGTAAAATGCATGTCAGTAAATTACAGAGCTCACTGAAAAAAGCCAGTAAGATTATTGCTGAAATGGTTTACTTTAGTTAGGTTTTCTGTACACTGATGAGTTTGCACAACTTTTTTTCCATGGATGAGGATGCATTCTTGTCACATTAATTTAACATATCTCTCCTGTTAAGTAAGTAGCTGCCGTAAGATAATTACTGCAGTGGAACTGTGTCAAAAGGCAGGATGGTCTTATAAAAGGACAATCAGCTTTGTCTTATCTTAGTTACACACCTCTGACAAATGGCAACCTGGAATAGCACTTCCATGTTTACCCTATGTATATCTACAATACTGAAATGCAGTTTGATATATTGCACACATCCTTGTGAGTGTTTATTCCTGTTTTGCTAATGACTCAAATGTGTCTGTAAAATGTTTTTTCACTGTGAACATCACTGAGTATATCACTCATTTAAATCATCTTGGGATTTTAGGAAATAGTCGTTAAAAGTCAATAATCTCAGCAGTTTAATACCTCAATTCAAGTTATTTATAATAACTAGTTTACATGAGTTGGATACATTATTCTCAGGTCAGTTCAATTTGCTCAAGGATTGTTTATCATTTAACTTAGATCCACTAGGACCCAATTTATCTTTTCCTGAGTGATTAGAAAACACTTGCCTGGTTAAGGCATTTGTTCAGAGTCACATCTCATGCAGATTGAGAGAGCATCAAACCCAGGACTACAGTGCAGTATTACCCACAGTGCTACATTAGCAGGTACAATATGTGGATTCTGTTCTTCTGCTGAACCGGCAGTCAGTGATCATAAAAAAACTCTTCATGCTTTTGATTCAAAAACCCGCAGGCAGTTAATGAGGCATTTTTTTCTGCAATGAAATCCATTAGTAAGCAAAGAATGGGAGACAAAATGTACAACTCATGAATCTGACATTGTAGTTTAATATATCAGTTCTGCTGCCAAAATGGTATCACACCTATAATGAAAATGGCATGTTATATAATTATCCAACTGTTATTCTCATATATATGTATGTACATTAATAAACAGCAACACTTTGCTTTTATTTGTCTTTCAGTTAATCCTCCTGCATATAACAATGCATTCATCATTGACAAGGACAGTGGAGTTTTGGCTCTCGCCAGTGAACTAGACAGAGAAACCATCTCTCTTATAACTGTGACAATTACGGTAATAACATTGTTTTCAATAAAGTTGTTACTGTATCTGTTCACTTTTTTGACACTGCCGTGCTAAGAAAAAGTTCATAGCTAATCAAAAAGTTAGCCTGAAATGATTTTCTTGTTCAAAATATTTGATTAGATTCAACTCCACCGAATGCCAACATGACAGTGTAAATGTGGATGAATGTCATCTGTTACTCAAATGTTCCAAAATAAAAATGCAATTATTGTGGAACTAAGAACAGTATGTGAATACAGATTACCTGATTGTGAAATAGTTTATTCTAGATTACTAAGGAGTAATGAAAATTCACTGGCAGGCAAAGAATGGAATCTGCAGGAATTGTGCATTAGCATAAATATTTTCAATGAAAAACAGACCAAGAAAAAGATGGCAGTTAAATGTATTTCTTATTTTATTTCTAATTGTTTAGCATATTTTAAAGTACATAAGCCATAAATAAAGAATACAAAAGTCAGAGTGGGAACATCTTCATAATTTATAGACCACATTAAAGTATATAATTTGTGGTATGCGTTCTTGTACATTAGAAAGGATTACTGAGTGTTTACCACAAATGATTCTTATTAATTTACTTTTTATTTTATTGTATTTATTTATTTTTTTATTCATTTGTTAACCAGGATAATTCTACTGAGCAAAACTGGGGAAGGAATACTTTCCATTAATATACTGTACATTATCAAACCTAAGCTTTGGTACTCAAGTTACATGAGATTATAAATAACAATGCGCAAATAAATATGTGTGTGTATATATATATATATATATATATATATATATATATATATATATATATATATATGTGTGTGTGTGTGTATATATATATATATATATATATATATATATATATATATATATATATATATATATATATGCAGTAATACAGGAATGTATATAGTAATTTTTAAGTCAACAGAATTACAACAAACAATAATAAATTATAAATTATATAATTATATCAATGAAGATTGTATATTTAAAATGTGCGGGTAGTAGTAAAGAGAGAAGAGGGTGAGAAAGAGGACTAAAAGGAAGAGATGGAAAATAAGAATTTTATGAGGGGAAAGCTAGCTTGGCTGACATGTGTAATATGCTTGGAAAGCACTGTGATTTTGATAGACATTGCTTTAGCTGTAGTAAGTTGCTACTGCACTAACCCCTCTGAGGATAGTGTACCATTCTGTAGCTATGATGATGGAGCACAGTAAATCACCAGTTCTGCGCTATGTTTTGATAATGAGACCTTGGTTTTGGTTAAGTGAGCATAAGGGCTTGGAGGTTTGTATCTATTTACAATGGATGTTAGGGCTGGACCCTTTTTTTGTTTTTTTAGTGTGGTATCCATGAGTTTGTGTTTGGATAGAAGTACTGTGTTTTAGGTTCATAGGTTCATAGATTAGTACTAAGCTAACTCCCCTTGCGAGCCATTTCAAGCCTAGCCAATTATCCCTTATGAGACTCAAACCCTGTACCTTGTGTTTGTAAGGCAAACACCTAAACGATTAGGTCACCCCCCTTTTTGTTTGTAATTAGTGCATTTTTTATAATGCCTAGGAATGGTGTGTAGAATATTAGCTGTCAATATTGCAAAATTGTTATAGGAGTGGTCCAACTTCTTCATTGGAGATGTGTTAAAATTGAAGAGGTATAGTGGTGGGTTGGGTTTATATCACATAGTCGAAGTTCCATAACTCCGAACACCTAATGGTCAAACCATTATGTTCGAATTTACAAAACTTTAACTATAGGAAAAAAAAAAAACAACAACGGACAACAAAATAAGTTGTCAAAAGCAAGGGGGCAAGTACCTCTGCACTCCCCACGTGGGGGGCTGTGCCCCCAACACCCCTCTGCTACTTAAATATACCAACTCCGAGATCGCAACACATTGAAGAAAATGGAAACCTCCACTTATGGAGATTTCCATTCAAATGCGCAAACTTTTACAAATTCGAACTTATGGTCTCGACCATATGTGGTTCGAACTTGTAAAAGTTCGACTACGTGATAGGAACCCAGGAGGGTTAATTGAGAAAATGTTTATGCAAGGATTGGTAGACATTGCTGTGGAATAAAGACATTGGATGTATATAGCAAACCCATTGTTTGATTAGTTTTGCTGTTGACTTTGTTTATGTTTGTCAGACTTTAGGTCACTGTCAGTAATTACTCCCAGTAGCTTAGTATGGTTGACTGTTTCTATTTCTGTGTTGTTGGATGATATGTTTGAGAAGTCAGTTTTTTCTGTATTAGCTGAATTATCAGTGAGTAAGATCTTTTTTGCATTCAGTAAGACCTGTGACTTTAATAGCCATTGTTCTACCATGGTGAATGACAAATGCATATTCTTAAACAGGTTCATGAACACACTTATTGTTGCAAATTAAGGCAGAGTTATGACCTTTGTGCACTAAGGTAAGTGTGGGTGCTGTTGTATGAATCATTATTGAAAATATTAAACAGTGAGGGGCATAATGTGGAGCCTTGTGATACTCCTACTGCTATAGGGAAATGAGCAGATAGTGTATGTTTGTCATTTAACAGATTATTGTTCTCTGGCTGAAATAACTGTTGAACAACAGAATGGACACTCTGCTCAGGTTTAACATATTGAGTTTATAGTGAAGCAGTTGATGAGAGACATTATTCAAGGATTTAGAGAGGCTTTAAAGAGATCTAGAAAAATGACAGCTGCATAGTTATCTTGGTTTAGGAGTTTGTAAGTATGATCCAGGAAAGGGAGTAGAGTAGGTTTGTTATTGTAATTGGGCTTAAAGCCAAGTTGGATGTAGGATACTAGCTTACATATTAATAATATGAAGTAACTCACAAATAAGGTCAATAACAGTTAGATCAAATCTAGGTGCAGATAATAGATGTGTTCTCATCATTTGAAAACCATCTATGTTAGGTATTACTGTAAAAAGCAACTCTATGTCTAATGGTATGAAATAATTACTTAAATCTTTATCTGAATACCATGTAAATAACTGGGATAAGAAATCCTATACATCCTTAATTATTGTACTAATGCCTTTTAAACTTTCCTTTAACTTCAAATTCATGAACTTAGAAAGTGACTCAATAACACAACCACATGCTGATACAGTCTGCCTCAATGGAGGTTTAATTAGAGACATATGTATTTTAGGTATCCCATAGAACAATGGAATCTTAGGAGTAGTGGTACACAAATAATGCAACAGCTCAATACTTTTTTGTCCTTGAAAATGCATATCTTCTAACAGATAGTCAACTCTTTTAACAATGGCCACACAGTCCTGCCTATTAATTTCAACATAATAATCTGTTGTCGACATTTTTTGCATACTACTTAAATAAAAGTTAGTATCTAAAATAACCACACCACACCCCTTATCTGCAGCGTTAATTACAATCTGTTGATTATTCATTAATGCTTCCAGAGCTTGAACTTGCTCTAAATTCAAATTATAAAATTACTTCTTTTTCTTCTTATACAACTCATTGATCTAATGCTCTACAACCTTTTCAAAGACTCGTATAAGTAGTTTATTAGGAGGTACAAAGGTGCTTCTACACTTAACAGCATTTAAATCAGAAACATTTTGATTACCAAACAGTGCTTTGTGTTATTGTTTTAAAGGACAACAATGGGATATTAAAGCAGATTGCTCAACCTGCTGTCTCTTTTAGTCCCTGTTCATTGATACAGCCTTGAAAAATCACCCATCCAGCTTTAAAAACTAATCCACTCAACTGTTTTCCATGTTAGGCTTACTACCTTTCCATACTGTTTTACTTTCACTTTGAAAACCAAGTTGAAAAACCTCTAGCTGGCTCTGAAATGATGATGTCACATCTGCCAGAGCTCTTTCTCTAGCTACCGGGACGTTTCCTTCCCCAAAGTGATGTAATCCCCACCTGATTTGCATGCTGTATAGAAGAGCCAGTGGACCTCCCACATTGTGATGTCAGAGCTGCCTTGCCCAGCCCACTCATAACCTAGCAATAATGTCAAACTATAATCTCACTTTTCTGTAGAGCCCTACCGATATGTGACAAAGTACAAGCAGAAGCACAGTAACAGCTGCAAAAACAAATAGCATAAATTTGCAATGATCATGCGTAGACATTAATTACATGTTTTACATAAGAAGCAGATGTCTATCACAATTAATCAACAATAATACATTAGATTACAAGAAGTATGCAATACCCTAATTTTCTTAAATTACCACTTACAAAAAGCATGTGGGTGCTGCCATGCAAGTCTGTGAAGTAGTTTGTATTTATAGTGCATCATTTGTTTGCTATTTAACCAAACAGGAAGGAAAAATAAGTGGAAGTTTGATGCTTTGCAAAACAGTAATTATTCCCAGTGCTATGGAGCTTGGTTCTCAATTTGACAGGAGGAGTGCAACAAAAAAAGTCTTCCACTGTAAGGAAGGAAAGGCTGACAAGAAAACAGTACATTAGTCTGGTCATCTGCTGTGAGCTGTCAATCACATATAGATAATGAGTCAAATTACCCTTAGCTCTTTGAGAGCTAGGGAAGGTAGGTGTGAAAGGGGAGGGGATATACCTTGAAGAACTAGATTTCATCCTTCATAAAAGAAATCAAGTTAGCATTTCTAAGAAGAAACAGCAATAAAATGCACTTTTCAGTTCTGTTCTGTAGCATTTGCACTGCTTGTGTTTGAAGTAGTCATTGAAAAAAGATAAAAGTTTAACCAAAAGTAGGTAACTATAACACAGCAGTGAATGCCTGTAAAATCAGTGTGGTGACAGGAGCTTTAGGGAAATGTGGCAGATCTGATGCAATTTTTGGTGACAAACAATGTATTCTGGGATACTTACAGGCAGACTAAACAGTAAGAATTATTTCAAAATGCCAGACCCCATGTGGTCAGTGTCAGAAATTGCATATAAAAGTATATAAAAAGCTCTAAATAGTCCCAGAGTTGTGTTAAAATGTAGGAAACAGCAAACCATGATGAAATAAACATGTTTTTTGAGTCTGTGGGTGTGATTGTCCTTTAATGATGTGACTTTTTAATCTTGTATATGATGTGATTTTTTAGATGTACCATTAAGCCTGAAGAAACAGCATGCAAGCATTTTAACTTGTGTTATTAAATTTGGTTACAGTGACTTTCTTGTGGTTCTGGTGGACTTTTTTTCTTGCTTGGTTTGTTTTACAAGTCTTGTTGATTTTCCGCTACTCCGACTTGTTGTTTTTATTTTACTGACATTAGAAAGGATGTGCTTTAGTAATAACAAATGAGAATGTATCACATTTCACTTAGACATTAGAAATAATGTGCATTAGTAATTTTGACTGTTAAATTTCACTTACACATTACAAAGTATGTGCATTAGTAATGCTGACTGATGATGTGTCAAATTTCATTTATACATTAGACAGGTTGTGCATTAATAATTTTGCCTGAGAATGCTCAGTGTCGTACCATGGGTACAACTTAGGTTCATAGGTTATTACTAGGCTAATGACCACAGGGGCCTTTTTAAGCCAAGCCATACATCCCAAATCTCTGATAAGTTCTGGTATCCTTCATAAGTGTAAGCAGAAGCTTGGGTGATAAAACATTTACAAGCAAGGGCTTGGGATACAAACTATTTACAGGTTGCCTGTGTCCATTAGAGACATAGGTGCCAAGCCAGGGATGAATTCCTGTTTCCCATCCAATTGTCCAAGTTAAATTTGAATTGGGTTAGGAAGGAACTCTGCTTGACATGGATGGGGAGTCTGTTCCAGAGACAGGGCAGTCTCTGGGATATATACTTGTGTCTCCAGCAGGTACTATTTGTATCACAGGCAAAATTTAAGTCTTATGAATGAGTCATTTTGGTGCTGCTTGTTTTGTGGATATGCAGGAGGTCCATTAGAGTGGGGTCTGAACAGCCTGTAGGGGACATAATACAAGTATAGGACCTTGAGACAGTCTGCATAGGACATTTTACTTTTTCCTTGTATTCTTTTAGTGAGGAACCTCTGTGGATTTTTCATTTGTTGGACATGTCTGATTAAGTACATAACAAAGAGGGCATTGTACTCAATGATAAGTGTGGTGAATTTTGAATACAGTGGAACAATAACTTCCTTGGACCTAGATGCCTTACCTTTGTTTATAAGTTGTGCAGCATAGAATGATTTCCTCACTACTGTAGACACACAATGGTCAAAGGATAGATTACTCTCTATGTGTGTCCCTGACTACTGGGTCAACTCTAAGAAGTGTGTTGTCAATATGATAGTCCCAAAGAATACTGTTATGCATTTCTTGGCATTTCGTTTTAGTCCATGGCTATGACACCAGTTATTTTTCTGTGTCAGCCCTTCCTCTAGAGGATATTTGTTTTATTGTGGGATTCAATAACACCACCTAATCTGCAATCATCTGCAAATTTAGTCAGGCAGAGACCATTGACATTGGCCTTGACTTCAGAGAAGTAAATACCAAAAAGGAGCAATCCAAGGACCAATCCCTGAAGGTCTCCACTTGTGTATTATCTTTGTAGAGGTGGACTCCCCAATTCTATCTTACTGGGTCCTGTCTGACATATGGGTTTGTACCAAACCTCTTGAGTTTGTAACAATGCTGAAGTGGGGTATTGTGTCAAATGCCTTGGCCAGGTCAAGGTAGGCAGTGTGAACCATTTTGCCCTCATCCATTGCTTTGGTGACTTTCTCAAAGAAGTCCACCAGGTTGAGTAGGTGTGACCTGCCCCTGATGAAATCAAACTGAGTTGGGTACAGTGTCTGGAGGTTTAATATATCATTATTGATCATTTCCATGATAATTCTTTACATGGCTTTGCATATAAGACTAGTGAGACTTATGGGTCTATAATTTCTAGGGTCTGTAGATGGCCCACCTTTGTGCAGAGACATGACTGTTGTTGTTCTCCATTCATAAGGCACAAAGCCTATTTGGCAACTAAAGTTAAATAGCAATTCCAGAGGGCCTGATAGGTCATGTTTCATGCTATTTAGAAGGCATCCTGTGATACTATCTGGGCCCATTGATGATACAGTATTCTTGGCCTTAGAGAGAGCATTGAGGAACTGTTCCCTAGTTATAGCAGGGGGTAGTTATATTTGATGGTATTTCCTGAGGGAAAGTTGAGGGGGAGAGAGGGGTAAAGTTGGACATGAATTTGTTGGCCAGTAGGTTTGCTATATCTTCTGGCTCAGTATAGGTGGTTCTGTTTATATTGAGCTCTTCACACAATTATTATTGCCTTTGAGATTGTGAATGTAGCTAAAGAATGCCTTGTGGTTTTCCTTGGCCTGAGAGGCCAAATTTACCCCAAATTTGGCTTTGGTAGATTTGATCTGTCCTCTGAGTTGTTTGTTTAGTTTAATGAAAGTGTTTTTATGCTGTTGGGTGCTGCACCTCCTAATTTTTGCCATGCTTTTCTTCCTTCTGTTATACAGCCTATTGATTTTGTGATTCCACCAGGGTAGCTTGTTTTCTGAGTTAGTTCTGTACTTCTTCCTGGTAGGTACAGCTGCCTCTATGCAGCTATTGGCATGCTTGTATAGGGTTTCTTTGAACAGTTCTGCATAGGCAGTAGTGTTTGCAGGGTTTCTGGAGGCTTGAAATTTTGCTAGGTTGTCATATAATAGCAGGAAGTTAGCCTTATTATTATTATTATTCCAGGGTTAGCTGGGAATCCACATTTTATCTTTACTTCAAAGGAGACCATTTTGTGGTCTGACCTTACCAGGGAAGACATTATACTAGGGGGTGTGCAGCAATCTCCCATAGTTGTGAGAACCAGAAAACGAATTAGATATCAATGGATTTGAACTATGAACTATGAACTTGACTACTGCACATACACAATACAATTATAGTTGGTTGACTCTCTTTGCCACAGACACAGATTTGTAGTTCATAAATTAGTACCAGGCTGTTTTTGTGGGTCATTCCAAGCCCAGCCAATTACCCCATAGGAGAATCATACATTTCACTTTCTGCCTATAAAGAAAATACCTTAACCACTATGCTGACCTCCCACCCTTTGCCAACCTCCAAGCTGTTTCTATAAAGTGGTTATTGAAGCTTGCTGTGTTGTACGCTGTGTCATAGGTGTTTTCATATAATTGATTTTATTTGACTGGTTCAGTTAATCTGTTTATAGATTGCCAAAATGTTTTTGGATTTGTCCTCTTCAATGCATTCTATTTTGGAAAGTCATTTATCTTTGTGGATCCTTTGTTTAGCTAGATTATGGGCAGCACTGTACTTTTGGTGACTGTTTGTATTTAGTTTTTTTTTTTCATTCACTACATGCTTTATCCCACAGTTGCATTCTGTGTTTTATGTCTGATATGAGTCAGGGAGCAAGAGTAATTTTATTTTATTTTTTATTTTGGGAAAAAAACAAAAATAGTGGTATGTATTCATTTTAACTATCCACTGCTTGCCTTGGAAATGTCAAAGTCATGGTAGTTAGATGTAGAGATTTATATATGCAATTTACACAAAATACACTAGTAATAAACAAAACCCTCATTTTATATAACAACATGTTAGCCTAGTTATTGCTTGACCTTCAGCAGTTTCATATTTACAGATTACTAATATACATAGTTAGTTATGGGCATCTGGAAACAAAAACATATCTATTTACACATATTACAGTAAAATTCAAATTAAACCACAACTGCTTACCTAAAATAGAAAGTGACAAGACTCACGCAAACACACACACACACACACATGCACACATGCACACACGCACACACGCACACGCACACACATGCACGCACACACGCGCACACACATGCACACACACATGCACGCGCGCACACACACACACACACACACACACAGACACACACACACACACACACACACACACACACACACACACACACACACTAGATAAACATAAAAAAAGACTGGAGAAAAGAAAAAAATAGTTTGCCTACATTGACTCTATCAAATGGTTTTTGAAAATGGAACTCTGCCCATCGAATATCTCTTTGCTAATAAATATAATTATTCATATTGTCATTAGTAAATAGCTGGAAGCAAATGATACTCTTCCATCAAGTGTATTCATGAATAGTTCAGCTTTGCATATCCTTCTCAAAAATGGATGAAGTTCTCCCTTCAACAGGGGGTCCCAGCTTTTCAGTGTTTTAGTATTTGTTTCTGCTAAGAGGATGGCATAAATCAAATATAGCTGGTGTATTGCCCAGCGTCTCTTTGAATTGCCTAATAAAACTCTCTTGGGTTCCATGTAAATACTCCTGGATGGAGTCCTTCCAGGAGTATTTTATATTCTGAAATATGAGCCTGCAACAGTGTTCATCCTCAGAAATATGGCACCAGTCTGCAACTTTCATTTGGTTATGCTTCCAACAGCCACAGATCACATCTGGATACCTTCTAGTCAGATCAGAAAGTGCATAAACAATGCACATATTCGCCATTATCCAAAAAAAGTCTGTGAATGTATGACAGAATTGCCAATCCATAAGTTGACAGAACTAAGGCCCTTGACACATACAAAGTAGGCATCCCAAGGGAGATTTCCCATTTTTCCAAATTGTCTACATTGCAATTGTGTCACTAGGTCCTTGTATGTATCCTGCACTAATTTTACCAATGTTCTGGAATTTTTCAGCTATCTTAGGACTGCCCAAATCAGATTTCCTGGGACCTTGTCATATGCTTTCTCCATGTCTTGTCTCTATAGGTCTTGGAGTGCCCAGGTGGACTCTTTTCTCGTCTCTAGTTTCTTCTCAACTCTCTGGCATACTGAAAACATGAGGTCAGTTATGCTGCATCCTGATCCAAATCTGAACTGCTCATCTCCCATGTTACTTTTTACTGCTCTGTGTATTTGTTTGTCAGTTAATCTCTCCAGAACTTTCATGCAATGTCACTGGAGTTTGATACTCCTGTAATGCCCACAGTTGTAAATGTCCACTTTATTCTTGTACACTGCCACTAGTATGCTTATTCTCCAGTCATCTGGGATGTGCCGTTCTCTCCATAGTGCTATAAGTTTCATCAGAAGCCATCTCTCCCTTATCTCACACAACATCTTGATCATATTTGCTGGGACCTTATCTGAGCCTGCTGGTTTCCCTGACTTCATTTTCCTTAGTGCTGTTCTTATTTCTTCTGTTTGGGCTCTTCTTCTTTCACTATAGGCTATATCTCTGGAAGTAGAGCTTCTATGGGGCTTTCTTTATTCATAAGCTGCTGGAAGCATTCCTTCCATCTACTTTTGATGTCTTGTGAATATATGAGCAGGTTGTTGCTGGCATCTGTTATGAAGGCTGCCTGACTATCTAGTTTCTTCGTGCCAAATACTGAGTCACTTTCCAGTAAGCAGTCGCAACCCTGCTGTGGGGAATAGACTGAAATTATGAATACTACCACATCCTTACACTGGAGTCTGATTTCTGTGAGTCTGTCACTAATTCTGATAACATCTCTCACTGCCTTCTGAAGCCTCTCCGTCACCACAATTCCCACATCATTTCTAGCCTGCCCTCCTCCTGAGTAGGAGCCTCTGAATTCCAAGCCAAGTGGCTTTGCTGCACTTCCCTTCCATCTTGTCTCCTGTATATACAGGATGTCCAGCCTTCTTCTTACCATCATGTCTTCCACTTCCAAGCTGTGTCCTATCAGTGAATCTATACCAAATGTCAGAATCTTTAGTTCATGTTTGTCTAGTTGATTGGATTTACATCCAGTTCAACACAGCTATCTCAGGTAACCCAAGCTGGGTATCTGGACATCAAATGGCAAGTAGCTTATTAAGCTTATTAACCCAGGACTGCTGGGCTTTATGGTGGGCAAGTACTGGACAACAGGGGTATATAGACCCCTCCCACTGTTAGCTCAGGTCCCTGACATAAGTCAGATTTATCACCAGCACATACCCATTCTATTTTTGGTAACATTAGTCAAGGTAACCAAATCATCTAGAGATAGTTTTTTACTTTGTCGAGTGACTAGCCCTATCATGGCACACAGTCTATGATCTGTGTTCTCTTATCTAGAGATTCTATGCCGCTGTCTACAAATCTGTTCTTGGGAGAAATGGAGATGGAAACACTCAGCATGTTTTTGAGAGGTGGGAGGAACCCCACAAGGGCACAGGGGAACATGCAAACTCCATACAGGTACTGGCCAAAAGTCAGAACTAAACCATGTACCTTGTGCATAGGAGGCAAAGTCTTTACCCATTATGCCATTTGTGCCCTAGCACTTAGTAAGCCAGTTTAAGCCAGTTTAAGAACATTCATCTGAGTCATAGTCATGGCCAACTTTTCTGCCTGTGGAACGAGCCATTATTAATTAGTTGCGGCAATGAAATATTGAGTAAATACCATAAACAGACAACTCCGTCCTTCTTCTTTCTGCTCTTTCTTACTAAGCTGTGTGATTGTATGTTTAACAAGGATTCGTTTACCTTATAATCTGATTGAAAGGCTGAGGACTTCTTTCTAACACAGGCAAAATTGAGTAGATTCTTTAGACAACAAATAAAGACAATAAAAGAATAACTCTGACATTGATCTAAGTAGATTATTAAATAAAAAAATAAGGATGAAGTAAAACTTACTGATGCAGCAAATTATCTTGAGTCTATTATAAAACTGTGAGAAATCTGATCACTAGTGCAGCCTGATATATTTAAAGGCATAACAAATTCTTAGCTGCATTATCAACTAAAACATATAAATCCAGGTTCCTGTTTATAAATGCTTTATAACTACCCAAATTGTACTTCACGATAATGATAGAACAACATAATAGTTAAGAATCTTTGAAGTTTTTATCAACATTTTAAGCATGCTAATTATGTGTTTCCATTTTGTTGATTAGGATGGACAACCATTTTCATTGCTGGTCTCTCAACTCCAGTATGCATTGAAAAATTTCCACAATCAGTTCAACTAACAGTAATGCATAAACAATCATATGAAAACAATGCTAGAAAAAATGACATATTACACTTACATTTTGGAATTAGTAGTTTAAAAAACCCAGTGGCCTTTCTAAGGCATCTGTAAGGTAAACACCTTTGGTATAATGCCAACACCTGATTCTAAAATTGGCCTCTACTATATTTTACAGGTTTTGGAGGCAGAGGAAAAGGATACATGTTGACTTATCAAGAGGAGTTTTGGCAAATGCAAATGGATTGAGAGCCTTTTGCTGAAACTACTTTAATTGAACCTCAAATGCATACTTGCTTCTTCCATGTGGGGAGACAGTCCCCACATCCCCTGAACTTATAGGAGGTCGCACAGCAGTAGACACAGATGAAAACATCACTGCCAGTGAAAGTAGTTTTGGTGAACAGCTCTCAGTGTATGTCTTTTTCTGGAAGTTTGATCAATGACTTTATAGGAGCACACGGAAAGATCCTGTATACACTGAAAAATAATGATCCTTAAACTTAAAATCAACCATCCCCTTTCTGTTGGCAACTTTCCTCTGACCTTGCCCAGTTTATATCACCTCTATATTTATAGGTATGGGAGTAGAGTGGCAGGTGGGCTAAAGAACCAACTACTCTTCATCATTGAGGAAATTCAGACTTTACTTTTAATTTGTAAAACCACTGAACAAGTTGCAAATATTTAAAGATATTAGAAGATAGTGAGTTTTTATAGCAGAAAGTTGAGGAAACTGAAGTATATAGCTTTTGCAGATGAGATCACTTAACTGGTACAGAATGGGGCACTTGTAGGTATTCAGAGATATGAAGCAGTTTGTTATATGATCAGTAGCTTATGAGCATGACAAAGTGTTAATTGTGACACTCGGAAGGAATAGAGGAGATAGGATGACGTACTGGGCTGACAGACAGTGGAAAAAGAGAAACACTGGCTAAGAAAAAGAGAGCTACTTTTCACAACATGTATTTTGCTAGTGCTTTTACTTATGGAGAGTGAATTCATCTCGTAAAGCATTTCAGCCAAAGTTGTTGAGCCTTATAGTCAGTTAGTAAACCCATATTATTAATGACGGACATATAAGGGTGAGAAGAGTGATTTATGTGGAACAGAGGATACAAAACATGGACTCGAATAAGCTTATGTCAACTAATCTTATAACGATTGTTGACTGGGTGACTAAAAATAGTAAATGACAAAGGGCTGCAGATATGAAATATATAAAAGGTAGTAAAACATTTAACACAGCACCAAACCAAAAAGTTAGTAATCAATTTAAACAGCATTGGAGAAACTCCCAAACTAGTAATTTAAGTTAAGCATCATCTGTACAACTAGACAAAGATGATGATGATAATAATAATAATAATAATAATAATAATAATAATAATAATAATTGGCATGTTCCCTGATGAAAGGTGAGTTCCAAGTTCCACATGGGCCATCACTTAGGGTAGCCTATTTCTAATGTGAGCTTATAGACTAGGGTTAGGAAAGATACTGATGCCTTTTTATGTAGATGACACTTCAACATTTGTAAAACTGCTGTGTATAGTGACTGAAAGTGATGAAAATGGACTTGGTAAAGTTAGTATAATGGCTAAAATATGAAAAGTGTTATTCAGTGCAAAGGGATGCAGAGTTGTACATCTGCAATGCAAGAGGCAAGGGACTCAAGAGCCTGCTGTCTCAAACATTGTGATTCATTTTATATATATATATATATATATATATATATATATATATATATATATATATATATATATATATATATTATTATTTATTTATTCATTTGCTAAGTATACTGGCATTTCTCAAATGCTTTTCTGCTATGACTCAGTCAACAAGACCAAGAATAAATGCAATACATATGGACAATTTAGTATAGCCAATCAAGATGTAAAATAAAATATTTCTGGGAAGTCATAATAAAGCAACATAACTGGATAAAATCCATGCAGTCATGAGGAGAAAATGCAAACATCATACAGACAGAAGTGAGGTTTGACCAACAGATCCTACAACTGTGAGACAAATCTTACCACTGAATTATTGCTTGCCCAAGTAGAGGTTGGCAACTCTGTCTCATTTATCAGAGGGCCAGCCATAATGATAGACCTTAGTGACCATGGTCTACCTTACCTATTATTTAGGAGGCACAGGGACCTGCTGAGTTACCTCTTGGTAGAAATCAGAAGGACACCAACACGGAGGGAGGCAGCCATTCAGCACTTTACACATAGGAGTTTGAACAACAAGAGAAGGTATAGTAAAAAAGACTGTCTGGCAGCCATGAATTCTTTCCTTCAAAGACTGTTACACTTCAGAGATGTGTACCTCTTAACTGTCCAGATTTTCCCAGAATGTCCAGATATTTTTGTCTCATATTTTAGCTTTGTTTCTCATAAAATGTGTGACTTACTAGCAATTCACTGAGGACTGACATCACAAAATAATGACAGACGTGAGTTTCAGACTACATATCCTTCAGAAAATGCATACTAACTCAAAACCTGTTGTTTTAGCAACTTTTAAGTTTATAAGCGCAAAACTCAAAATGCGTCCCTATTTTTGGGCCTTTGTCCCGTATTATTTTAGGCTTTGTCCAACTTTCTTGCATTAAGAGATTGAGAGGTATATAGAGATGAGAAAGGGGTGCAAATAAATAAAGAAGTTAGGGAATTAATAGAAATTGTAGCACTGCTGGAAGTGCAAAGAGACAACACTGATAAAAGTGGGTAAATTAAAGCTAAGAAATCAATGACAAAAAGAGTAAAGAGTCTTAGAGAAATGGTAGGATCAGAGCCTGAGTAAAGAGGCTTAGAGAAATGATAGGATCAGAGTCTGAGTAAAGAGGCTTAGAGAAATGGTAGGATCAGAGCCTGAGTAAAGAGGCTTAGAGAAATGCTAGGATCAGAGCCTGAGTAAAGAGGCTTAGAGAAATGGTAGGAACAGAGCCTGAGTAAAGAGGCTTAGAGAAATGGTAGGATCAGAGCCTGAGTAAAGAGGCTTAGAGAAATGGTAGGATCAGAGCCTGAGTAAAGAGGCTTAGAGAAATGGTAGGAACAGAGCCTGAGTAAAGAGGCTGAGAGAAATGATAGGATCAGAGTCTGAGTAAAGAGGCTTAGAGAAATGGTAGGATCAGAGCCTGAGTAAAGAGGCTTAGAGAAATGGTAGGATCAGAGCCTGAGTAAAGAGGCTTAGAGAAATGGTAGGATCAGAGCCTGAGTAAAGAGGCTTAGAGAAATGGTAGGATCAGAGCCTGAGTAAAGAGGCTTAGAGAAATGGTAGGATCAGAGCCTGAGTAAAGAGGCTTAGAGAAATGGTAGGATCAGAGCCTGAGTAAAGAGGCTTAGAGAAATGGTAGGATCAGAGCCTGAGTAAAGAAGCTTAGAGAAATGGTAGGATCAGAGCCTGAGTAAAGAGGCTTAGAGAAATGGTAGGATCAGAGCCTGAGTAAAGAAGCTTAGAGAAATGGTAGGATCAGAGCCTGAGTAAAGAGGCTTAGAGAAATGGTAGGATCAGAGCCTGAGTAAAGAAACTTAGAGAAATGGTAGGATCAGAGCCTGAGTAAAGAGGCTTAGAGACATGGTAGGATCAGAGCCTGAGTAAAGAGGCTTAGAGAAATGGTAGGATCAGAGCCTGAGTAAAGAGGCTTAGAGAAATGGTAGGATCAGAGCCTGAGTAAAGAGGCTTAGAGAAATGGTAGGCTCAGAGCCTGAGTAAAGAGGCTTAGAGAAATGGTAGGATCAGAGCCTGAGTAAAGAGGCTTAGAGAAATGGTAGGATCAGAGCCTGAGTAAAGAAGCTTAGAGAAATGGTAGGATCAGAGCCTGAGTAAAGAGGCTTAGAGAAATGGTAGGATCAGAGCCTGAGTAAAGAGGCTTAGAGAAATGGTAGGATCAGAGCCTGAGTAAAGAGGCTTAGAGACATGGTAGGATCAGAGCCTGAGTAAAGAGGCTTAGAGAAATGGTAGGATCAGAGCCTGAGTAAAGAGGCTTAGAGAAATGGTAGGATCAGAGCCTGAGTAAAGAGGCTTAGAGAAATGGTAGGATCAGAGCCTGAGTAAAGAGGCTTAGAGAAATGGTAGGATCAGAGCCTGAGTAAAGAGGCTTAGAGAAATGGTAGGATCAGAGCCTGAGTAAAGAGGCTTAGAGAAATGGTAGGATCAGAGCCTGAGTAAAGAGGCTTAGAGAAATGGTAGGATCAGAGCCTGAGTAAAGAGGCTTAGAGAAATGGTAGGATCAGAGCCTTAGTAAAGAGGCTTAGAGAAATGGTAGGATCAGAGCCTGAGTAAAGAGGCTTAGAGAAATGGTAGGATCAGAGCCTGAGTAAAGAGGCTTAGAGAAATGGTAGGATCAGAGCCTGAGTAAAGAGGCTTAGAGAAATGGTAGGATCAGAGCCTGAGTAAAGAGGCTTAGAGAAATGGTAGGATCAGAGCCTGAGTAAAGAGGCTTAGAGAAATGGTAGGATCAGAGCCTGAGGCTGAACCCTGCAGCTGAGCTTAAAATAGTCCAGATGGAGTAGTGCTCTGCCCTGGCCAAGAACTAAAGCAAAATAAAACAAAATAAAATAAGAGACAAGATCAGTGACAACAATGACATCATTATCCATCACTACAAACATTTGTCTGGATCCCATCTGGAGCACTGCTAACAGTTCTGGAGACGTTTCATGGGAGAGCAGCAAAGTGGTGCAGAATTTGCATTAGAAACCATGTGAAGAAAGATTAAAGGAACTATATACATATATACATGAGAAAAGAAGAAAGGGGGACATGATGCAAATGTTTAAATACCTTAGTGGAATTGATTTATTTATTCAACATTTGTTTACCGGAATAGTCTGACTGGGACAGAGCCCATTTTCAATGGAAGCCTGGGGAGAAACACTCCAAATGCATATCTTTGGAATGTGGGAAGAAAGCCACAGAAATGCAGGGAGGACATGCAGACTCTGCACAGAAGGCACCCCAGCTGAGAATCGAACTGGAGACTTCTTGCTGTGAGGTGACAAAGCTAAACGCTACACGACTGCATTGCCCAAGTTGAGTTTAACAAGGTGTGTTTCAGAAAAAGGAATTTGCAAGAAACAGTAGGCATATTTGATCATACCTGCGGTGGTGGTGCTGCAGTAGCGTTGTTGCCTCACAGTAAGACGCTGTCCGGTTCGATTCTCAGCTAGAGCGTCTTCTGAGTGGAGACATGCGTGAATGGGTGTACCTTCGTTGAAGGTTGTGCAGCAGGCCTGGCAAGCCGGTACGTAAAAATCAACTGCCAATCATTAGGGGACCGGAGTTCCGCTGTGGCGACCCCTAACCGGGAAAAGCCGAAAGACACAAACAAAGTAGGCATATTTGATCATAGAGGATGAATGGCTTACAGCTATTGTCAAGAATAGTATTTCCCACAGACAGCACTGAATACATGGTACAGCTTTCTTAAGAGGCTATATGTTCAAACGTATTGGATAGTTCTAATGAGAAGTAAGATGAATTCAGTTACAGTTAACTAGATCTACAGTTTATCCAATGGGAAGAAAATAGATTAGTTAGGTTAGCTGGACCAAACAGTCCACATCTGGTGTAAAAGTCTATGTTTCTGCTTTAGAATACAAACTGTAAGTTTTACAGCCACCATTGTCTGATTTCATTGTAAAATTCCCCCTGTGGAAGTTATAAGGTATAATCTTGGAATAGCAGTATAAAAACAATCTCTTCAGTGCTATACTTGGCATTGATAAATAAAAGCATTTTGATTTTTCTACAGGGGTGGCTTCAACCCCAGATTAGAAAGATATGGAGTATGACCTTTAAAATGAGCACATGATTATTAGGGCATAGTACCTGTGACTCACTGTCATTTACAACTGTCAATATGCATTTCCTTTAACTTTTTTCCAGGCTGTTCAGCAAGATAATGAATTCAAGTCTGCAGAAGCAGTGGTGTTTGTCAGAATACTGGATGTGAATGATAACCCTCCAAGTTTTGAGCAAGACTCATACACAGCTTTCATTCAAGAAAATTCTCCGGATGGAACAATAGTCATTAAAGTAGAGGCAACAGATAAGGATGAGGTAACCATTTAGCATTTATCAAAGCTATTTTATTTTCATAGCTGCTTTTGATGCATCTAAAATGTTTACATAGATTGTCTATGTAAGATTTGAATACATTTTAATTACATGCTTGTTTCTCTGAACTTCTGCATACAAAATGCTTTCAATTATGGTCAAGGTAAATTACCTCAGAATATTCAGTATAACAGATTGGCCTACTTAAACTTCTCCCTTGGAAAATATTTAGTTTTTGCCCTTTCGGCTGCAAAGGTGATCAGAATGCTGAAAGTGGTAAGTTGATTCAGGGACTTTCTTAAGATTTTTCACCTTCCTGTCCTTCATCACATGGTGTCCTAAGGAGTGATAGAACCAGTTCCTCCTCCCCAAGTAGTAAAAACAAAATGAAAACTCCAACAAAGCTAGAACTTCTACTGAGTAACCTCCCAAACCTCTTGTATCAGAGGCACATGAGATATATGCAAACGACCCTTATGAACATCAGTTGTCTCAGCTATTTGGCAATTCTGAATGCCCATGACTTGTTTCGTCATTTTAATGGACAATTTCAGGCCAACAGGGAAAGGTTTTTATTCGAGGATGTTTTTAGTGCTAAAGAAAGAAAATGCTTGGAGACCAGTTCTGGATCTTTTTTTCCTTAACCTGTTTGTGATAGTGCCCAAATTCAAACTGATGTCACTTTACAACCTGTTATATTTTTTTCCTCATTCACGCTTCCTTGTAACACTAGATTTAAATGATGTTTGTCATCTTATTCCTATTCATCTAGACGTCAGGCATTTCTTAAGGTTTTATGTGTCTGGAACACATTATTCATTCTCTGCCTTAACATTTAGACTATCCATTACATCAAGTGTGTTCACAAAGTGTTGAGCTGCAATTATAGCTCATTGCAGCCTACAGAGTATCCACATTTTTCCAAGTTTAGATGACTTGCTTATCTTTGTAAAGTACTTTTTAAAATTTCAGGAATCTCTCTCTGTCTTGGGTGAGAAATCTCTTATACATAAGATGGGATTCCAAGAGAACTTTTAGAAGTATTATTGTTTGACTCCATCACACAGGATTCTGTCCCTGGGCTGTCAGCTAGACACCTCAGGTCAGAGAGTTTTTCTTCCACAGGAAAAAAATAGATCTTTGTCTAGATCTAGTTCTAAGGTTTGCCACTTATACTTTGGTCTGTGTCTCACAGGATCTATGATTCACATGATATACCTGACAAGGGTCCACATGACAAAGATACAATGGTCTCTGAAGTCACTTTGGTCCCAGCACCATCTTTGGTCTTTTCAAATCCCAGTGCTGGGGTTTGCCAAAAGAGAAATCACTTGGTGGAGACAGCAGATATCCTTAGATCTGGGACTCCCCATTGCCCTCCATGTTCCAAAGCAGTCAGTCATCACAGATGCCTTGAACTTTGCTTGGGGATCAGTATCAGATGGGGTAAAAATGTAAGGTGTCTGGGACACCAAGGACAGATGCAAGTACATAAATATAAAACAGATGTTTGCCTTGATCAAGGTACTCAATTGGAATGTCCACAGACGTTCCTCAATAAAAGAATACAGGGTGTAACTAACATGTCCTATGCAGACTGCCTCAAGGCACTATCCCTGTACTCTGTCTACGTCAGGCGTAACACTACAAAACCTAATGTATTGGTCATAGGTGACTCCATTGTGACACACAGATGTTCCCCTCACCAGGATGGATAAGAATTGGGATTAAGGTTAGCTGCCTGTCAGATGCCAGGATCAGTCAAGTCACTGAAGCATTCAAGTCACTCAGCCACAAGTACCAGTATGACTCCATTGTAATCCATATTGGGGTGAATGACTTGAGACATACCTCAATGGACTATATGAAGAGAGACATGACCGAGTTCTCAGATTATGTGTCACAGGCAGGTATAACCCTATCTTTAAGCAGCATTCTATCTTCTCCAATGATGTTGCCACAATACAAACAAAAAATGATCGAATTTAACAATTGGCTTAGCTTCTGATGTTAGTCCAAGGGGACCCAATATCTGCCAGCCAGGGAAGACATGGTTGACAGGCCACGCTGCTTTGCCAGGGGATGGTCTGTACCTGTCTCCTCTAGACATTCAGACACTGGCAAAGGTATTAGCTACCCCTAATGTGCCTTTTTTAGGCAATGTCAAAATAACTGACCTGGCAACATAACAAAATCCTCTCTAGATAAACTCAAGGTATTGCTGCTTAATGCTAGGAGTCTACACAAGAACTGCACTCCCTTGAAGCACTCCTCACTTTTGAAGATACTGGTGTCTATGTAGTCATTAAGACATGGTTCAAAGTTGAAGAAAGCACCCCAGCCATGCAGGGCTACAATGCCTTCTCTACCATCACTTCTCCCCATGTGATTTCCTCCCTGGTATGATCAGACCATAAATGAGTCTTGTTCGATGTAATTATACAACCAGATACCCTATCAAGCTCAAAAATGCTTAAGAATATTTCAAAGACAAATAACCTCCTACTAAGTTTATGAATGGCACAGTGGTGCAGCGGTAGCATTTTCACCTCACAGCAAGAGGTTGTCCAGTTCAATTCTAGGCTGGAGTGCCTTCTGTGTGGAGTCTGCATGTCCTCCCTGTATTTGTGTGAGTTTCCTCCCACGTTTCAAAGACATGCATCTATAGCATTTCTCTCCTGAGCCTCTGCTGAAAATTGGCTTTGTTCCAAGTCAGGTTTTCCCAGTAAACAAATGTTAAATAAATAAATAACTGATGGTATAAGACGTTTCAGTGCCCCCTCAAACACAGATAGCCTTTACAAGCCTAGCCCATAGATGTGCCCTGGCCTTGTGCCACCCAACTTTAGTTCCCAGTGCCTCTATCACGTAGAGCCACTGGAGTGATCCCCGGGGTGAATTTTCTATTTCCCATCGACTCATCAAGATTTCTCTTGAAGGGGGCCAGTGAGGTGCTCTACTTGACATGTATGGTAAGTTTATTCCAGAGCATGGGGTGTCTCTGGGTTATGAACCTGTTCCTCCAGCATGTTCTGTTGATTGTGGTAATGAGGTTTAGGTCCCTGGATTGTGTGGCAAGGAGGGATTGGTATTCGCAGTTCGGCTGAAAGTTCGTAAACAAATAAATTCACTCATGAGTGCAGTTAAGAGGTAGCAAGTTTTAGTTGGTATGAAACTTGATTCTTTGCCCTCCCACTGGATGTATTTATTGACTTTTGGGAAGCCGTGATTCATGCTGCACACCTGAAGTCATTTTTTACTTTGTAAACTTAGGCCACTGCAGAAAGGTGAGTGCCGTTGTAGGTAGCTCGTCTGTCTTATTTATATGTGGAATTTGTGTCTTGCCTACTGCACAGTCTGTCATGCTTTGAAGCATGCTATTAATAGTTACAGTGGTAACAAGCAAACCATTTTAAAAAGTAACCAAGAGGATCAGCAGAGACTGCATACATAGTTTCCACAAAGACAAGGTTGTGCATTGCCTTTGGATGAAACACCTCCCCAAAGTCCTACATTATTTCCAGGTTTCCTAGGTAGAAACCTCCTAGTGTTGTTTTATATGACCTTAAGCAAGTATTGATTGATGATTCCATATCTTAGATCTACAAAATGGATATTTCTGTAAATCAGAGCAGTGCAGATGTTCATGACAATGGTCACCAGCCACTAGATAAAGTGAAGCTATGCTTGACAGAATGTCAAATAAGCAGATGATTAGTAAGTAGTTTGAATCCTAGACCAGCCCTCTGACTCTAACCCAGTTTCAGCAAGTTGAATAAGGTCTGATGATGTAGGATTGAGTGACCCAAGTCCATCCTTTCATTCAGTTGAGGGCACTGCTACTTTCCCTCCTAGAATCAAAGGCATTGTTAACTTCCCTTTAAGGTTCACCTACAGAAGAGGTCAGTGGTTGCAGATTATGGTGTTTCCTTAGAAGATAGTAGGCCTGATAGTTGCGTGAGGTGGCATGCATGAGGCAGTGTTCATGTAAGATGCATACAGGTATTGAGTGAAGTTTAGAGCCAGTAGCTAATGCCTACAGGTGTTGTCAAGCACAAGTCATGGCCTCCATCTTGACTAACAAATGGTAGTAGGGGTATGTGTTGTCAAGCACAAGTCATGGCCTCCATCTTGACTAACAAATGGCAGTAGGGGTATGTGTTGTCAAGCACAAGTCATGGCCTCCATCTTGACTAACAAATGACAGTAGGGGTATGTGTTGTCAAGCACAAGTCATGGCCTCCATCTTGACTAACAAATGACAGTAGGGGTATGTGTTGTCAAGCACAAGTCATGGCCTCTATCTTGATTAACAAATGACAGTAGGGGTATCACCCAATAATAAGGAAGGAAAGGGCTGTTGGAGGTAGTGGCCCTGATTGATGCTTGACATATGCAGCAGACATGTGGGTGACATGGAGGAATTAAAATAAAAACAATCCAGCTTGTGCTCTGAGCTCTATCACAAGTTTAACTAGTAAACATTTGTCATACAAGTTTAAAGTTTATTTCTTCAAATATATTATGTTCTTAATCATGGCCTCTTTTTATATGCCCACTGAATTTTTTGTCCAATATTTAGGACTGTAGCCTATAATAACCTTTGCACCTCTGTCTCGCAAAACAGCATTGTCCTACTGAAGCTGTTTTATGGGGAATATATGCCGCACCCTTTCTCCTAAGGACATTAGGAGTGTGCCAGAGTAAAGACAGCAAAGTGTGAAAGGCCCCTATGCAAATGAGGGTGGGTCTAAAATCCTTTCAGATGTCTTCATTCTGAGCAGGAGAAAGGTCAGTCAGGTAGACCTGGGTTTTCCCACAGTGTACCACATCCCTCTGTTTATAGTATTTATAGTAGTTTCATCATTATAGAAAGTTTAGCTGTAAGAACTGGGTCTGAAGAAGTCTACAAGGACAAAAGTGCTTATCCCAACAGAACCTATAAAAGGAATGATCTGGAGTTGGTCTTTTTTAAGAAGAAAGGAGGAGTTAGAACTGGATTTAAAATAATAAAATTATTTAGGTGAAGGGATTGCTGTAAATACTTGGACTACAGACAATCCTGTATTGGAATCCATCCACTACTGTTTTCCATGCCTTATAACAATTGCATAAGTGATTCTAGTTATTTTCTTTGAATTTCTGATAAATCCTTTTTAACAGTTCTTATTTGACTAAAATTATTTTTCTTATCTGTTTAAGTTACGTTGCCAGATTAAGCTGTTTGTTTCTGTAAGTTTAAGTTATTTTGTTTATCACTATCTTTGTTCAGTCTCTATAACAAATCACTGAACTCTTTTAGCTCTTTTAAGCTCTTATTTTAACAAATTCCAGGAATTCCCCAACTCATGTCCTCCTTCTTGCACACCTACACCATTAAGTCACCAAAAGTTTTTTTGCTCCGTTACTGTACTTCTAAACATGCTACAGAAATATAGCAGAAACAAATATAAAATCCCTTGTGAACAAGGAGCACGACCCTGTGGTCATTGTCCACAGTGCTCCTCTATAGATATGAGTCTATTATTTCATCACCCTGATACTAGAAAAAGCACTGATTTTATGGTAGGTGCTACATGTGACAGTTCACATGTGGTTTATTTAGCAGAATGTCAGTTATGCCACTGTTTTTATATAGGCAAAACTGATAGAACCCTTAGAGAAAGAATCAGGGAGCATCTGTATCATGTTAGGAAGAAGTCAAAGACTAATGCTCTAGCTAAACATATTAGTGCCATGGGAGATGACCATGTATTTAAGTTTAGAGTTTTATCTCTTATATATGAGAATGGCAGGGGTGGTGATGTAAGAGCTAGAACTGAGGATACGGAAGCAAAATGGATTGTCAGGCTCAGATCTAGTTTTGGACATGGTCTTAATGAGTGCATTCCTATTAAGCCTGTGCTTCGTAATAGACCATTGAATAGATGAATCTTGATTCATTTTTAACATTTCTAACATGTTCAAAAATTTTAAATTTAAATA
Organism: Protopterus annectens; assembly: GCF_019279795.1. Taxonomy (NCBI): domain Eukaryota; kingdom Metazoa; phylum Chordata; order Ceratodontiformes; family Protopteridae; genus Protopterus; species Protopterus annectens. The sequence goes on from NC_056726.1 coordinate 1,974,285,099, forward strand.
CATTCATTAATATATATTTATGTCTTGTTAAATATTTATATATATATATATATATACATATATTTTTAAATAATTAAATAAATAAATATATATATTTTTAAATAAATATATTTTAAATGAATAAACATAATTTTTATATGAATATATTTATATGTATAATTTCACTGTCCACTATTATAAATGCATTTCAATTAGATAATATTTATTTATGTTTTTATGTGTACCATCTTTTAAAATGTTCTAGTATGTGTATCTTGTAATACAAATGCATTTCAACTAGGTATTATTTTTATGTGTACTATCTTTTTAAATATTTTAGTATGTCAATTGATCATTTAGACTAATTAGGAAGAGTATATAAGGTGTGTGCTTTTATGGCATGAGTTACACCTGAAGAAGCAACTGTGAAAGCGCTTGTGTCCTCTGTTAATAAACTGGTACCTGAACATTTATTCGTGGACTTCTTGCTGTTATTTTGGAATACATTCTCAGCCTGGATTTTTTGCTCCTTGTTCACAAGGGATTTTATATTTGTTTCTGCTATATTGCTGTTTTTTGGGCTCTATTTTTGCTGAATGCTACAGAAATATCTTAGTGATTGGTAACTTTTTGCAAGTCTGAACAAGGTTAAAGGTTTACAGTCAGTTGCTGTTCAAGTGCCAGGATCTCTGACATTATGAGGGCCCTAAAGACCTTTTCCCAGGGCAGATATAACTAGGACATGGTGGTGGTCCATGTGGGAGTGAAAGAACTGGAGCACAAAACCCTGAAAGGCATGTAGGCAAATATGTTAGAACTTTCCATGCATGTGTAGGGTTACAGCTGTTTCTAGTTTACACAGGGCAGTCCATCTATGCGTAGTTGTGCCTTGTGACAAAACATGAAAAATAGCAAATATCTTGCAATTTTAGTACAAAGTATTTCCCAAGTCCCTTTGAGTAATTGCATAAAACAATTATTTTGCTATCTAGAAGACCTTAATAATATATGAAACAAAAGAAACAACTCAAGTTATCCAAGAGTGAGCTTTATTTTAGAAAAAAAAACATCCATTCTATAGTCTGTTGAAAGCAAATTGTTTTTCTACTCTGTTATTAATATTTGCTCATTGTTTTAATTGTCTGTGGAATTTCCCACTGTTTGTGATTACTCCATGTTTGTGAAGTATTGCTGTTTTTTTTTTGTAAAAATAAAATGAAAACTCCAGCAAAGCTAGACTTCCACTTAGTGACCTCCCAAACCTCTTGTATCAGAGGCACATAGGATATATGCAAATGACCCTTATGAACATCAGGTGTTTCAGCTAATTGGCAATTCTGAATGCCCATTACTTGTTTTGTCATTTTAATGGACAATTTCAGGCCAATAAAGCCAAACCGACTAGCTGTGAATATGCATATTTCGGCTTTGTTATGACATCGTCAGCACAGCACAGTACAAGCAGAGTGTTTGACTAAGCATAAGAAACACAGGGCTGTTATACCCAACTGATGTCCATTATCATTAGGGTCACTGCAAAAATATCCCAAACAACAAACTAAAACAATAAGTGAGAAGGTCACTGAAAAACCAATCAGTAAAAACAAAATGAAAACTCCAGGAAAGCTAGAACTTCCACAGAGTGACCTCCCAAACCTCTTGTATCAGAGGCACATGGGATATATGCAAATGACCCTTATGAACATCAGGTGCTTCAGCTAATTGGCAATTCTGAATGCCCATGACTTGTTTCATCATTTTAATGGACAATTTCAGGCCAATAAAGCCAAATCCCACTAGCTATGGATATGCATATTTCGGCCTTGTTATGACCTCGTCAGCACAGCACAAGCAGAGTGTTTGACTAAGCATAAGAAACACAGGGCTGTTATACCCAGCTGATGTCCAATATCATTAGGGTCACTGCAAAAATATCCCAAACAACAAACTAAAACAATAAGTGAGAAGGTCACTGAAATAAATCAGTAAAAGCAAAATGAAAACTCCAGCAACACTAGAACTTCCACTGAGTGACCTCCCAAACCTCTTGTATCAGAGGCACATGGGATATATGCAAATGACCATTATGAACATCAGGTGTTTCGGCTAATTGACAATTCTGAATGCCCATGATTTGTTTCATGTTAACGGACAATGTCAAGCCAATAAAGTAAAAGCCACTAGCTGTGGATATGCATATTTTGGCCTTGTTATGACCTCGTCAGAACAGCACAAGCAAAGTGTTTGACTAAGCATAAGAAACACAGGGCTGTTATACCCAGCTGATGTCCATTATCATTAGGGTCACTGCAAAAATATCCCAAACAACAAACTAAAACAATAATTTAGAATGTCACTGAAAAACCAATCAGTAAAAACAAAATGAAAACTCTAGCAAAGCTAGAACTTCCACTTAATGACCTCCCAAACCTCTTGTATCAGAGGCACATGGGATATATGCAAATGACCCTTATGAACATCAGGTGTTTCAGCTAATTGGCAATTCTGAATGCCCATAACAAGTCATGAGCATTTAGAATTGCCAATTAGCTGAAACACCTGATGTTCATAGGGGTCATTTGCATATATCCCATGTGCCTCTGATACAACAGGTTTGGGAGGTCACTCAGTGGAAGTTCTAGCTTTGCTGGAGTTTTCATTTTGTTTTATTTTTTGTGAATTTCTTCACTTGCTCTGTGCCTGCAAATGGTCTATTATGCTCAGTGTACTACCCTAGGAAACAACTAAATTAAAATAAAATAAGTTAAATAAAATATGAAGTTGATTCTTTTGCATTGGCCATAAGTATAGTTTGTCCTGAAAAAATGTTATATTTCCATAAAGATATTCCACTTTACATACTTAAAGGGTAGTAACTCTATGCACATGACAAATACAGGTAAGACTCTGGTCCTGAATAGAATCCTTCATTGATGCAGAATGCTGCCTGGATACAAAGCAAAGATAATGGCCTTCAATAATTGGCAGAATATTTGATGTCTTTCTAGGAGGATCCAGTATGTTTCAATAGGGACCAAGATGATTGATAGTCCAATTTGCTTCCCAAGGGATGGCCTGCATTTCTTGTACAAAGGCTTCCACATACTAGCTAACATCTCTGCCATTCCTATAGTATCATTTTTAGGTAGAGTCCAATTAATGGAAATTCCAATGCAGAAATTCATCAGACCCTAATTTGGACCACATTATAGTGGTTCCTCTCAATGCCTGAAGTCACAACAACAAACTGCTTGATCTTGAGGCTGTTCTTCATCTGTAGCATATCCATGTTAGTTTAACTACTGGGACTTGGGTTAAATGTAAAGAAAGCACTCTCTTCATAATATGCCTTCTTTTCTGATAGTAACTCTGGTGATGTCTCCATATTTGTCAAGGATCATATAACCCCCAGACAGATTCCTACTGACCTGCAAACAGAACTCATGGAACTCCAAATCACCATAGGTTCATAAGTTCATAGGTGTGTTCTAGGTTAACAGCCCTGGAGCCTATATAAGCCTATCTCAAGAAGATTCCCTGGCATCATGCTGTCCAAAGTTAGTTCCCAGTGCTGCTGTCAAGCAAGGCCACTGAAGTGATCCCTAGGGTGAACTTCCTATTGCTCATCCACTTGTCAAGATTTCTCTTAAAGAGGGCCAGTGAAGTGCTCTGCTTGACGTGAATGGAAAATCTGTTCCAGAGTGTGGGTAGGCTCTGGGTTAGGAGCCTGTCCCTCTAGCATGTTCTGTTTATTGTGGTAATGAGATTTAGGTCCCTGGATCGTGTGGCAAGGAGGGATTGGGATTTCTTTAGGTGTAGCATATCTAGCAGCTCTGGGTCAAACATGGCTTTGTAGGTCAAGCAGAGATTGCCTCTAAGTAGGCGATAAGAGACAGGGTAGAGCTGGAGTTTTTTGAGTCTGTCCGTATAGGACATGTGTCTAAGGCCTAAGATCCTCTTAGTGAGGTATTTTTGTGGCCTTTCCAGTTGTTGTAGATGTCTAGTGAGGTAGATACCAACTGGGGCATTATATTATATAATAGGTCTAATGAGGGATGAGTAGAGAGGGATTATGACCTCTTTCTTCCTGGATGAGAAACCTTTTGTAATGAGATGTGCCACATAGAAGGGCTTTCTGACTACAGTGGCAATGTGGTTATCAAAGGAGAGGTTGCTGTCAACCTGTGTCCCCAGGTCTCTTATCACACCTTCAGTATTTAGTGGACTACCGCCTATGTAATAGTTCATGGGCACTGAATTTTTCCCAAAGGGAATGACAATGCACTTTTTGGCATTGAGTTTTAGGCCACGGTTCTGGAACCAGTCATTGGTGTCAGTGAGGCCTTTTTGTAGAATGTCTACATCAGTTGGAGAATCAAATAATGGCTCCCAGTTTGCAATCATCTGCAAACTTGTTCAGCCAGAGTCCCTTTGTGTTGGCTTGAACTTCAGAGAAGTAGATGCCAAACAGGAGAGGACCTAGGACCAGTCCCTGTGGGACACCACTTGTAACTGGTCGGTAGTCAGATTTGGAGTCTGCTACTTTCACAATGTTGGTTCTATCAGTGAGCCAGTTGGCAACCCATGTTATGACATAGGGGCTTATGCCTAATTTAGTGAGTCTATCTATTATTCCAGAGTGAGAGATGGTGTCGAAGGCCTTGGCAAGATCTAGGTAGGCTGTTTGAACTACCTTGCCCTCATCCACGGCTGTGATGACAGACTCAAAGAAGTCTATCAGGTTGAGCAGGCATGATTTACCTTTCACAAACCCAACTTGCATGAGGTCCAGAGTTTGGAGACTCTCTATGTCCTTATTTATAATGATATATATAATAGACAAGACAAACTATCAATGTATAGCTTGCTGCAGTAGACCCTCCTCAGATAATCATTCTAGATTTCCGAAGGTGTTTGAAAAACTCCATTTTAACAAGAATTCCATTAGTTTGGGAGACTTTAACTACCCCACACTTAAGAGCACCTATACCTCTAGTATAGGATATGCCTAGAAATCCCAGGACTTAGTTAATGAAAATTCCCCGGGATCATTTAGTTAATAAATCCACCAGAGGACATAATATTCTGAATCTGTTCCTCATAAAGATTGCATGTACATGTACTATTCCCCTGGTCTCTCCTTCTCTGTTTAATTAGGGGCATAAATTTGATACACTTGCCTTCAGAATATTCAAAGCCAGTGCAACCAGCATGTCTGAATTCAAGGACTTCAATTAGGAAAACCTCATACAATTATGTGATGGAAACTCAAATTTCAAGAATGACAGCACCAGCTAGGACTTTCATACAACAAAGGAGTCCAATGCCCACTTAGATAAATTTATGGAATTAGCAATCCCAACCAGAGCAAAATACAATGAGAAATTCAAAAGCAAACCACCCTGATGTCCATAAGTATAAATAAACTTTGAAACAAGCGAAAGAAATCCTTGCATTATACAGCAGATCCAAAATTCTTCATAACAAGAGTATTACAAAAAGAATTGCCAGGTACGGAAAATACTATTAGGGCTAATAAGGCACCCATTGAACTTAGGCTAGATTTTGAAACAAATGATAACTGCTAGTCCTTCTATGGTTGGAAACAGGATCAATATTCACCAATGTTCAGTCGTTATCCTGAACAGGGCCACCCACAGCCACCCACGGCCAACCCCAGAGGCATTGGCAATATACTAGCAACCTTCACCCCTGAAGCATATATCCAAACTCCACATAACCCAGAATCCCTTGCACTCCCTATTATCACCAAGGAATTCCTTCTGAAGGTGCTATCAAAGACCAAAAATACTTACTCCCTGGGCAGCATACCTGTATGTTTAGTAAATAGTGTTAAACATGCCTTAGCTGAACCTCCTCAAATTGCTTAACCAAAGCTTAGCCAAAGGATTTGTTGCTGACTTAGGACATACTGCAGTGGCAGTGCTCCTCTGCAAGAATGACCCTACAAGCCCTGTCAGTCTTCTTCAGTCTGATCTGTAAAGCTATGGAACTGATCTAATCAATTATGATATCATAAATCTTAATAGGCCAGACTCTCAACAGTATCCTTCCATTTAAATTTAATTACCTACTTTCAGAGGGCCACAAAGGCTGTTGACAGTGGTCTTGCTATTCACACATCGTTTCTTGACTTAACCAAAGCCTTTGACACCATATATCATGCAAGCATTATAAGTAAGATAACTACTTTAAGTATAGATCCTTCTGTGGTAAGATGGATACCAAACTGGCTAAAAGACAGAACCCACAAAGTTTGCGTGGGAGGCTCATCATTAGAAGGTATGAAGCCAACCAGCAGACTGCCCCAAGACTCTCTCCTGAGATCCCTCCTTTTCTATATTTACTTCTCTGATCTTCAAACTGACAACTGATCTCTGGTTAACTAAGTCTGCAGATGACTGTAAACTGGGAGGGGGGGGGTTGTTGTTAACCCCCCCCCCCCTTTGACACCTGTACCATTCAGAATGAACTTACCCTAGTTAGTACCTGGAGTAGTGAAAATGGGCTCAAATTAAACATGAAAAAGTGTAATATTGTTCATTTGTCAGACAACTCCAACCCTCAACATACAGTTTAGACAATGAACATCTAGTCAGGAACTTGACCTGGATTGATAGTTCCTTCTCCTTCAGTTATTGTGTGGCAACTGTAGTCAGGACATTATCCTACTTAGCACAATTAATAGTCAAGAGTATATCATCCAGAGCTAAAATGTCATGTCCTCTTACATTCAGCATTGATTAGACCAGCAACAGAGAACATTGCCTCCTTCAGGATGTACCTCACTTAGGTTCCTAACTAAGAAGATTTCAGGCTTAAAGATCCTGGGCTAACAAGAGATAAGCTCTGTCCGTTTACATAATTTCTTATAGACTCTTGAGGGGTAATCTTTGCCTCTTCTACTGCACAGCTACAGACCCAGTTAACCTTGATCTGCTATATCTCTGCACCAGAACCAGGGACTTAAATGTTCACCAGCAGAATAGCCGCGGTGGTGCAGCGGTTAGCATTGCCACCTCACAGCAAGAGGTTCTCCTGTTCGATTCTTGGCTGGAGCACCTTCTGTGTGGAGTCTGCATGTTCTCGCCATGGTCGAGTGATGTTAAAGACATGCAGATAGGTGCGAGCGTGAATGGGCATGCCTTCGTTGAAGGGTGGGTGTCAGGCTGGCAACTCAGCACCGTAAAAATCCACTGCCAATCATAAGCAGACCGGAGTTCCGCTGTGGCGACTCCTAACTGGGAAAAACTGAAAGTCTTTAGATGAGTAGAACAGACTGAAGAGATAGCGTGATGACACAGACCCTCCTCCAGCTCTGTAATAAGCTGACTTTGCAGGATATGCAATGCAATATATTATCATCCTTAAAAAAATAGAGCCTGGATGATTGGATGGGTATCTTCAAATTTACTCCAAGACTGACTGGCCTTAACCTCCTTGAGAAAGGGGGTATAGCATGAGGGTGGCTACTGGGGAAGGCATTAATATTCATGTGACTAAATTGCCTTGATATGAGTTACTCCTGGAGTGGCTTATTATTCTCACATACATTTATTTAAAAAGGTAAAGAACTAGTTATCATGATCCAAACAATTTTGTTTCTTTTTAATAGCTGTTATCAGAATAAAGTTTAGATCAACATGAGTCTTATAGTTATTATGGATATGGAGGCCTATGTAGCCAGCATGAAACAGATGTTGAGTGATAGTAAATATTATAGTAAAATCCCAATGAATACAGTCGATAAAATAATAGAACGAGTCACAAATAGTGTACATGTATTATATCATCAGAATAGAATAAATGATGAAATTCACAGATTCTGTATAATTGATAACCCTACCCTACCATGCATACAGGGAGTACCCAAAATTCACAAGCATCCTCTGAAACCACCTATGAGACCAATTGTTACTGGTAGAGGCTGGGTAACAGAGCCAATATCACTTTATCTGGAAACTAAATTAAGACCAGTAGTAGAAAAGTATCCACACATTTTATGAGATACTAAACAATTTTTGATGAAATTATATGAACAGACTATTGGTGTAATTCTTGGTGAAGAAGTATGGCTTGTCACATTAGATGTACAATCTCTCTTTACATCTATACCTAATGAACAAGGAATTAAATGTATTTATAGGAGATTAAAATTTGATTCACAATATACAGAGGCACAAATAGAAGTATTATGTGACTTAACTCAGATAGTTTTAAGTAATAATATATTTGTATTTAAGGATGAAGTTTATATACAGAGGGATGGCGTAGCTATGGGCACATCTTGTGCCAATAGCTACGCCAACCTCGTAATGGCTGACTTGGAAAAGCAATTCTTGTTTGAAATGGAATTATTTAAGAAATATGTGTGATTATACAATAGATTTGTGGATGACCTTTTCCTTGTTTGGACCTCTGATAAAACGAACCTTAGTGTCTTCTTAGATGAGATTAATGAGCACACGGACTACTTAAAATTTACCATCGAAACATCACAATATAAGATCAGTTTCCTGGATGTGTATGTGGAGAAATTAACTAATGGAATGTTAAACACAGGTATATATAAGAAGAGTTGTTATAGAAACACATTATTGCACAGAGAAAGCATGCATCCTGGTTTCGTTTTTAAAAACGTCATAAGGGGCCAAGCAATGAGAACATCAAGATTAAATTCTACCCAAGATGGTTATAATATTGAAATTGAAAATTTGAAACACTAGTTTATGGCAAGGTCCTATGGCGAACAAGAAATAAAAACAGAAATAGATAATGTATGCTATATGAGAGAAGGTAGAGCATTCCCATATTTCTCTGACTATTACAGGAAAAGTTCTGATTTTCCAGATAATATCAATAACGATAATAACAACCAAATGAGGGTATTACTTCACTATACACAGGATATTACTAATATCAGACAAATATATGAGAAACATTGGGGGATATTAACAGTTAACCCCGAGATACATAAAATAGTTGGGGAAATACCCAAATATACTTATAGGAATAAACCTAACTTATATAGGAAATTGTGTGGATCTAATAGGACACTAGGGAAATGAATAGACAAAATAGAAAAGCAAGCTACTATACCTTGTTTGAAATGTAATTATTGCAAATATATTGATACAAAGCAAATATTTATATATCCAGTGACATCGCAGGAATACAAGTTGACAGCGAGGGCTGCATGTGATACTAAGCACATAATATATATTGCCCTATGTACAGTCTGTTCTGCCTTTTACATAGGCAAAACGGACTGACGGCTGAAAGATCGTGTTAGGGAACATTTGTATAATATTAAAATAAGCTCTACAACTAATGCCTTATCTAAGCATGTTATTAATACATCTGCCGAACATACATTTAAATTTAAGGTGTTACAGAATAATTTTACCAACATTAGGCGGGGTGACATTTCTAATAAAACAGAAGAACTTGAAATGAATTGGATTATTCATTTAAGAGCAGACCAAAAACCAGGTTTAAATGACAGAATTCCAATTAAACCTGTATTGAAAGCTAGGAAATTGAGTATAAAATTTAAATGATTGATTAATAATAATGATGGGCATGAAAACACATATATGTGTACATGAGAAATATACATATGGAATTTTCGTGGAACAATATTTTATTCCACATTTTTCTGTGTATGTTATACATATATACATGTATATGTATATATTAGGAAGAATTAATACATATTTATAGTTACAATATAAACATTTCTAAGTAAAAATTTTTTAAACATTATGTAATGAATTAATTGTAGAGAATATATTATGAATTTGATATACATACTTTATCTTGAAATTATTTAAATTAATTTACTGAGAATGTAAAAATCACATTATTATACTATAGTAAATTATATAAATATTTATGCTAATGTGCTTTTAATAATATTAATAACATTTTTTAGTAATAAGATTATTTAATGATTTTAATTAAACAGTATAGTTATAATTAATTGTATTTATTAACAAAAAATTATTTTGATTAATAATAAAATCGTATATTATATAACATTTAATTTTAATCAATGTTATAATTCATGCTCACAATATAATAATATATAGCCTGTGATTAGGAATATCCATGCTATACAATACAGAGAATTCGTGTAACCTGCTCTATTCATATAATAAATAATGGTCACTCCAATAATAAATAAATTTTTTTTTTCATTTTTCTCCTTTTATTGATGATTAAACAACATACTTTTATATATTCCATTATATTATGATAAGTAAGCTAGCTCAAGTGATGATATATACAAATTTGTAGGACTTTTAATTACTTTAAAATGTATATATAGAATTTTACGAGTACTTCCCACAATATATAAAACTGGATAGATAAAAGCAATATGTTAAATTAATAAGCAGCACTTAGTATGTAGTGGTAAGGTTTGCTTATACCTATTATTGAGGGAGCAATACGTAAGATATTGCACATATTTCTATTATGATACAAGTAATCTAGCGCTTAGCTATATTCGTTTTTATTAGGTTAATGCTTTATTATATTTCATATATATTTAAGGCATTGAAGACTAGCGCATTTGAATAAGCATTAGTAAAAATCCACATAATGCTCAGGGATAGACATATAAGGAATTATTATGCATAAAAATAGTATATGAATATATGTATTACATTTATTTAGAAGCCATATATTTATATACTTGTTTGTGTATATTACGGAGCAAGCAATGTGCAAGATAACGTACATGATTACAGTAGGACATACATAATTTAGCGCTTATTAACGGCATAAACTATTTTTGTCTTGATGATTTCATAGGCCATTGTTTTAATACTTTTATATGTGAATAGCTCATTTCAATAAGTTTCAGTGGAAATAAAAAGCCACATAATGCTCAGAGATAAATTTAGATAGATCTATGATAAAAATAATAGATGAATATGCGCATTATAATCAAATAAATGCCATATATATATATATATATATATATATATATATATATATATATATATATATATATATATATACATATTTTAGTTGTATGCATTTATTAAGGGGCATTTTATGATTGTTATTCTTATTTTATGTATGTTGCACATAATTTATATATACTTGTTAGCTATTTTATTTAAGATTGTAACAAATAGTGTTTGAACTAATAGTTATTTTCTATTTTTATTTATTTTTTATTTATTTCTATATTAAATGATGTTACAATATACTACTGAATGCAAATATATATTCGATATAGCGATGCTAAGTATCGCAATAACATTAATATATTAGTAAAACAACGAATCATAGAATAGGATATGACATCAGCAAGTATATCTTTATTTTAATTTGTGTATTTTATATAGCATATAGGATTACTAATATTTTTATTTTTAGTTATGTATTAAATGGAGAAACAATGTTTTAATGAGTGGAAATTCATGATTGATGATGCGATACTATGTATCGCTATTACATTAATATACTATCAAGTATTGTAATATAGGACAGGATGTGACATCAGGGATTTTGAAATCCTGAAGTTATATATTGTCTGCATTCCCAGTACTAATTTAACGGCCTGAGGAAGCCAATAGGTGAAAGCGCTAGCTGAAATTGTTTGTCGATTTCTTTTTATTATTATAATAAAACACTTTGCTAATTATAAGTCATATGCGTGGTGCATTCGTAGAATGAACATTGTAAGGATAGAAGTGTTGGAAGTATTTCGTGTTGGATTATACTGTTACTATTACTTGGAGAAGCTTACTTGTGGAAACGCCTGGAGAAGTGAATACTGTTTGGGACATTCTGTTTCATACTTGCACACCATTACGGAGATGTGAATACAGCCTTGGTGTGCGATTATTTGACAAATAAGGTACTGTTGAAGCCTGTAGCATTATAACATTTTGGTGCTATACATTTACGAGACTTTCCTGTGTACCATTAATTGTTTTTCAAAGGTACAGTGCTATTGCATATAAAGTGTTACGGACATACCAAGACTTCGTAACAGTTATACTCTGAGTTTAACAATAATATTATCAGCCCTAACACCAGTCATTTCTTTTTCTACTGATTATCTCGTTGGACTGTTTAGACTGTGTGTTTTTGGAGCAGTAGTGACTGTTTGCTTACACACTTATATAGTAATATGCCTTGAAATATGTATTTTATTTTTGCACAGAAATGCATTATAGGACTCAAGGCCAAATGTTAAGTGACAGTGGAATAAGCAGTAAATGAATGTGTTTTCTTTTCCAGTGCTACCTTTCTGCTAATGACACATGAACAATATGTTATTGATTTTGAGATTTTAATTTCCTTATCTAATGTCCTAATTGCATTTCATACTCATTTGTTAATTGTTTCTGATTTTATATTGTGATGGTTGCTTCAGATTTTCTATAAGGATTATGCGTTATTTCTCCATCCTTAAACTATTATAAAGTACTGCTAGCCCAGCATTTCTTTTGTCAGCTGGATGTAAGATCTACAGATGGTGAAGGGGTAGATCTGCAGATGGTGAAGGGGTTCTGAAACTAACAGATGAAGTACTGCAGAAAATCTCTTTTTTACGACAGTAATTTTTTTCTAGTACATTGATTAGATAAGATGCACTGTGTATGTCATGATAGCATGTCATAGCATTTTCCTGTATCATGACAGCACTTAATAGCTTTTATATACATAAGTAGTTAAAAATGTCATTAATGGAAAGTGAAGCAGGAACTGCAAGCATTATCCAAGTTGGCAAGAATTTACCAGCACAGTAAGACTTTGTTTAATATCCTGTCATTCAATAAAAACATTAAAAGAAACAAATGCTGGAACTTAAGAGCAAGTTATGGTGCTTAGGCATGTAGCTTAAAATGTCCTTACATTCACTGCTGCAGTATTCTTCACAGATAGGATTCCCTGCCATGGAAGCCCAACGTCCGGCCAGTCTACTAAAGCCTAGTGTTGCTTTAAGGTACGCTGAATGTCACCCAAATGCTTCTTGTGTAGTGTAGGGCATAAAGATGACATTCAGGCATACCATCTACAGAACTTCTTTGCTGCCAGTCTGAACATTTCTTTTTACCATTGGTCTGTTTGCCTGTGTCTGTTGTTTGCCACTTATATGCACTTAAGTGCTATGGGTAACACCTACACCTGTTTGCTGAATCCTAACAAGCTGCAAATAAGTGCTCTGTTGGGATTTTTGTTTTTTCTTGTCTTTTTTTTGTGCTCTTTGGGGTTAATGTCATCCAGGAAGGGTAAATGCCAGTGCAGGAGACAGATTCCCCATAAGGACCCTCACAATAAGTCTCTCTTTTGCCTAGGCACTTCTCACAACCATACATCTTGTTCAGTTTGTCAGGTATTCGTCCTGAAAACCCTTTGCAGTATGTTTTTTTCCCTTTCCTTGTTTCTTGAGAATAGCATCTTAATCTTCTCGCAAAAGATACAATGAAAGGAATCTCCCGCCCTGAGAGTCAGCCATTAGAGAAGAAGAAGGTGAAAAGGGTACAACCAGAATATTGTGCTGTCCAGCCTCTGCCAGGTGTTTCTCCTGAGGTCATTATGAACTGAGAGGCTTGCCCAGCTGTGTTGTTGGATTTCTTTGCCACTACTGGGTTGGAGGCTGGTGAGGATCCGGCTGGTAGCTCGTCCAAAGAGGCCTTGTGGGCATCTATTTCAGAGTTCATGGAAAACCACTGTTGATTTTTTTCCCAAAGGCCTAAGGGAGTCCCTCCAATTTTAGCTGGGGAAGAAGTTCCCACTACAGTCTTTGACTGTTGTCCAGGGTCTGCACCTTCTCAGTTTTATAGGGGGGTGGAACATTTCCTTAAAAAAGAAACAAAAAACTAAACATGCTTCTTCTACTCTTAAGGATCCACAAAGTGAGTGGCAGGCCTTTACGCAGGGGCTGTTTACTCCTTTAATGTCATTAAAGACTCCTCAGTGACGTTCTGTTCTGACTCCTCATTGGTCCTCTACTCCTCTCAAAAAGCCTATAGAATAGGTTTCTTCTGAGGAAGAGTCAGATTCTGATGATGAATCCCTGACTTATTCTACTCAAATTCCTTCTCCATTTGGAGTATGGGTCAGAGGAGGAAGACTCTATTAGTCCTGATGTTCCTTTTGAGGAAATTTCTTTTGGGGACACAATCTCTAGAATGATGGAATATTTTAAGTGGGATTGTGCTCAGGTCTGTGATATCCATAAGAGGTACTATGAGTTGTTGCAGTTGGAATCTCCTAAATCTGTGGCTATTCCTCCTTTTTTGGCTATTTTGCTGGATATGTTTTCCAATACATCTCATGTGCTGGATTCTCTTCCCCATGCTCCTAAGAAGCCTGGTAGGATTTTTAGGGTGTCTGAGGATTATTTTTTGCATAAATGTCATGCTGCTGACCCCTCTGTGGTGACTGTAGCCACTGATAAGCCATCTCAGCTTCACCCAAGTTATTGCCTTCTGACAAGGACAACAGAACCATGGAAAAGCTGGTTAAGAAGGTTTACACTTCTGCTACCCTAGCTTTTAGGGCTATTATTTATCAGACCCATATGTCTGGATATGTATTGGCTCTTCTTTCTCAGGCTTGTCAACTTGTTTCTGATTTTGCAGACTCTGATGGTAAATCTTCTGCTCTTTCCTTGCTATGGACTTCCTCTCAAGTCATTCATCGTTCTATCAAATAGGTTCATAGGTTCATAGGTTCATAGGTTCATACTAGGCTATCTGCCCTGGGGCATTTATAAGCCTAGTCCAATTGTGTTTGGCTTATGCCACCCCTTGATTTGAGTATAATGTGCCCTTTTTAAAGTTTAGTTTACTGTGCCTCTGTCTAATAGTGACACGGAAGTAATCCCCAGGACAAACCTACGATCCCCCCATCCACTCATCAAGATTCTTCTTGAAGAGAGTCAGTGAGGTGCTCTGCCTAACATGAATTGGAATTCTATTCCAGAGCGAAGGGAGCCTCTGGGTTATGAATCTGTCCCTCCAGCATGTTCTATTTATTTCTGTGCTGAGGTTCAAGTCCCTCGAGCGCGTCACTCTAAGGGATTTAGATTTACTGAGGTGGAGCATGTCCATTAATTCTGGGTTGGACATAGCTTTATATGTCAGGCATAGATCACCTCGAAGTAGGCAGTATGCAACTGAGTAGAGCTTGAGTTTTTTTAACCAAGCAGCATATGGCATCTGTTTGAGTCCCTTGATCCTCCTGGTGAGGTACTTTTGGGGTCTTTCTAATTGCTGCAGGTGTCGGGTAAGGTACATCCCAAAGGGGGCATTATATTCTATGATGGGCCTGATGAGGGATGAATAAAGGGGCACGATTACCTCTCTTGATCTAGATGTGAATCCTTTCATGATGAGGTGGGCTATGTAGAAGGTCTTTCTAACCACTTTGGCAATGTGGTTGTCAAAGGAGAGATTGCTATCAACTTGGTTCCCCAGATCCCTAATTACTTTCTCTGTACTTAATGGGTTACCACCTATGTGGTAATTTGTGGGCACATTGTTTTCGCCAAAGGGTATGACTATACACTTTTTGGCATTTAGCTTTAGACCATGGCTCTGGCACCAGTTATCCGCCTCTGCGAGACCTTTTTGAAGGATGTTTGTGTCAGCTGGAGAGTCGATTATGGCGCCCAGTTTGCAGTCATCTGCGAACTTGGTAAGCCATAGTCCTCCCACGTTGGCCTGTACCTCAGAAAAGTAAATACCGAACAAGAGAGGTCCCAGGACAGAACCTTGTGGGATGCCACTTGTGACCGGTTTCAAGTCTGACATGGCTCCATCAACTCTGACTCTGTGGGTTCTGTCTTTGAGCCAGTTTGCGACCCATCTTGTGACATAGGGGTTTATATTTAGGCTGGATAGCTTATCTATGATGCCCGAGTGGGGTATTGTGTCAAATGCCTTTGCGAGGTCCAGATAGGCTGTGTGGACTACCTTCCCTTCATCTATGGCCTTGGTGATTGTTTTGAAGAAGTCGACCAGGTTCAAAAGGCAGGATCTGCCCTTGACGAAGCCAAATTGGGTAGGATCTAGTGTCTGTAGGTCCCCAATGTCTTTGTTTATGAGTTCCATGATGATCCTCTCCATAGCCTTGCAGACTAGGCTAGTCAGGCTTATGGGGCGATAGTTTCCAGGGTCCGTAGAGGCACCACCTTTGTGGAGTGGGACCACTGTTGCTGTATGCCATTCTTTGGGCACATATCCTGTAGTGAGGCTGAGATTGTATAGCAGTTTTACTTGAGGGATTAGTTCTTCTTGGAGTTCATGTGGGACGCAACCCGGGACGCCATCTGGTCCCATGGAAGCAGTGTTTTTTGCTTTGGAGAGGGCGGCCTTCACCTGACTATCAGAGATGTTTGGGAGGCTGCACTCTGCCGGGATAGATACTTGCTCTTTTGGGGGGGAGGGGGTGGAGAAGTTTGCACTGAACCTGTCTGCCAGGATATTGGCGATGTCTGTGGGTTCAGTGTATTTTTTGTCGTTTAGAATCAACTCAGAACAAGTCTGGGAGTTGCATCCCAGGTTCCTAACATAACTGAAAAAAGCCTTATGATTGTCTATAGTGCCCTGTGCAATTTTTCTCTCGAAGCTGGCCTTGGAGGATTTTATGAGGGATCGTAATTTTTTGCTAGTACTGATCAGAGATGCCTTCCCTTTTAGGGATTTTGCTCTATCATGTAGTAGCTTCCTCTTTCTGTTGTACAGTTTATTTATGGCTGGGGTCCACCAGACTGGATGCCTGCCTTTGGATGATTGGGTCTTGATTTTGTTTGGGATAGCATGATCCATGCATTCCTGGAGATGTCCGTAGAATGCATTTATATAGGATTCTGCAGTTTGGGCCGTAGTTTCCACTGGCCCTGGGGCCTTGAAGGATTCCACTTCGGTTTTGAGAAGTGTGAAGTTTGCTTTTGAGAAGTTTTTCACTGTGGCTTTCTGGGCTGGAGGTGGGGTCGGAATGTGGATATCCAGTGAAATTAATTTATGGTCTGATCTTACCAATGAGGGATATACTTCTGGTATGGAGCATAGAGTCCCCATGTTGGTAATGATCAGGTCTAGTATGTTTTCCCCTCTTGTGGGAGTGGTGACTAGTTGTTCCATAGCATTTGAGTTTATAAATTTCAGGAACCTTTGGGCTAAGGTGCTGGGGCTTGAGTAGTGCTCCCAGTCAATGTTTGGGTAGTTGAAGTCACCCAATATAATGGTGTTTGGAGAGATCTTCATGTTCTCCAATGATTTCAGGAAAGCCGAGTGGAATTCCTGACTTTGAGAGGGTGGTCTGTAGGATGCTATAAACTGAAAAGCAGTCTTGCCCACTGTCAGTTGCACATGGATGGTCTCTGATACTTCGTGCAATGCCACTAACCTGGAGGTGTGGATATCCTTGATAAATATGGAAACTCCCCCTCCTTTTGTGGTTCGGTCCGGGTTTTGGGGCCAAAAAGCATGATATGAGGTATAACCTGGTAAGGCTGGGGTGCTCTCTGGAGCCTTGAACCAGGTTTCTGTCACTGCACAGATATCGATGTTCTCCATACTGAGGAGAGCTTCGAGTGCATGCATCTTGAGGTTAAGACTTCTGGCGTTTAGCAGCATTACCCTTAGTTTCTTGTTCCTTGTGCTGTCTATGGAGGTGGGTTTGACTTTTGAGCCTTGCCTAAAAAAGGCACTATGGAGGTGGCAAGAGCCTTTGCCAATATCTGAAAGCCCAGGGGTGACAGGTGCAAGCCATCCCTAGCGAAGCAACGTGGCTTGTCGAGCATGTCATCCCAGGCTGACAGACACTGGATCCCCTTTGAATGACACCAAAATTTTAGCCAATTGTTATACTGTGGCATCATTCTAAGTGAGGGTAAGATGCTGCTCAAGGTCAGGGTCATACCGGCCTGGGCTACATGATCAGAGAGCTCCTCTATGTCTCTTTTCATGTAGTCGAGGGAGGTACGTCTCAGGTCATTCATGCCAGCATGTACAATGACTGAGTTCTGATGTGGCAGGTGCCTCCTCCAGGGCTGCTCTTTTTAGTCCAGTGATGAGAATGTATTCTTGGCTTAGGCATAAACATTGACCTGATGATGTTAAGGCTAAGTTGATGGATGCTCCACTGGATACTAAACTTTTGTTTGAGGAAGCAGCTGCTGGTTTGTTTAAGTCCCTTCAGTTTAAGGGTAAGGCCTTGCTGGAGCTTAAACATGAGTTTCTTTCTCCTGTGCCTAAATTTCAGAGAAACTACCCACTAAGCCAGCCTTTATTCATAGGCAATCTCGTCCTTCTACTAAAGGTAAGAAGACCGGCAAACAGGCTTCTCCTTCAAAGGCTACTCAGTTTTCAGGGACTCCGAAGCTTTCCTTTCCTGACAAACCAGGAGCTGTATGACTATCTATCTCTTCCCAACCACATTCATCTTTCTCTTCTCCTTTCCCTTTCTCTTCCTGTTTGGCTTCAGATCACTCAGGATTCTTGGGTTCTGTCTATCATTCGTCAGGGAATTTCATGGTTTGGAAATTCCAGCCTCCTTTTATTGACATTCCTCAGCCTCCTTGGAAACAACTTCCCTTTTTTGTTGAGGTTCTTTAAGATCTCTTGACTCAGGATACTATTCAAGAGGTACATAAACCATAAAAGAAATTGCATTTTGGAACAAATATCAGTGGGGATGGGAGAACATGTGGATCTCAGGGATACATTGCTGTATAAAGAGCCTTTGTATATACTGAAGAATAATACGTTGGCACCAATGGGGTTAAATAGAGTGGAATTAGAAATATATAACTATATAATTAGTTTAATTGCAGTGTTAATTGATGTATGTGTTTGCAATATGTGCTTCTTTGGATGCATATAAGCAGAGGCAACACAGTGTAATTTTACTCCTTGAAGGCATTTGTGCCGAGCCACTAGACACGAATAAATTTCCTTGTGGTTTACATATCTGTGGCAGTTATTTTTGCGTATACTACTTAAGAGGTGCCTGTGTCCCAAAGGGGGAGAGTGTTCTACTCCAAACAGTTTCTAGTGCCCAGAAAAAAGGGCACTTGGAGACCTTCTAGACTTCTCTCATCTAAACACTTTTCTGAAAGTGCCTTTCTTTCGGATGTTGTCCCTTCAGACTCTGTTTACACTCTTGCTCTCTCAGGCCTATATGGTGTCTCTGGATCTCATGGATGCTTATCTGTTGCTTTCTGGCATTCTCAGTTCTATGCTTCTCCCTTTGGCCTTTTTACTGCCCCAAGGGTATTCACCAAATGCCTTGCTCCTGTGATTACTTTCTGCAGGCTTCTGGGGATCCAGATATTTCCTTACTTAGATAATCTGCTGATTCAGGCATCCTCTCCAGAGATCCTTCTGCAAAATCTTAATTTTGCTGTTTCTCTTCTTCAGAGCCTACGGTTCACAATAAATTTCAAAAAGTCTTCTCTGATTCCTTCTCAGGATCATGTTTTTCTAGGTTGCAGGATTCAGACTGTACCAGTGCTTGCATCCCAGACTCCTCCAAAGGCCATAACTCTCATTTCTTTCTTTCACACTGTTCTTCCTTTGGCTTCCATTTCTGCCAAGGAGTTTCTGAGAGCTCTGGGTTTCACGGCATCCACCATTCTGATGCTTCCTCTGGCCAAACTTCATATGAGATAGTTTTAGTGGCTTCTGAAGTCAGTGTGGCTTCAACATGCACATCCTCTAGATTTTGTAGTTCCTCTTCTTCCTTGTCTCAGACAGGAACTTCAATGGTGCATTAACCAGCAGTCTCTGAATCCTGTGGCCCATTTTTATCCCCCTCTTCTATCTCAGGAATTGTTCACAGATGCTTCGGACATGGGGTATGGTCACCTTGTCAGCATAAGGAGCATATCAATGTCAAAGAGATGAGAGTTCTTCTGCTTGCTCTTCAGGCCTTTCGTCCTCTTTTCTCTCTGCAGCCTCTCAAGGTATCCACAGACAATACCACAGTGATGTGGTATTTCAACAAACAGGGAGGAACGAGATGTTATCTTCTTTGCTGGTTGGCACTTCTGGTATGAGATCTTGCTGTCAAGTATCAAGTGACTCTTCAGGCAGTTTATATCCCTTCCAGTCAGAACATTGTGGCAGACTCTCTGAGCAGGTCCTTAACTCAATCCCATCAATGGATGCTTCACAGGTACATGTTTCTGGACATTATCCACCAGTGGGGTGCTCCTCAAGTGGATCTTTTTTCCTCCCCTCTGAATAGACAGCTTCCTCTGTTTTTGTACTAGAGTCCCAGGTCTCCTAGTGAGGAAGGAGGACACCCACTCATTTTCTTGGAAGGGGGTGTTTCTTTATGCATTCCTTCCCCTTCCTCTCATTCTGAAATTCCTGTTCAGGATTCAACAGGATGCTCCCAAAATTTTGTTGAAGATTCTCTTTTGGCAGCAACAACACTGGCTTCCTCTACATTTGCATCTAGCCAGGAGAAATCATCACAAGTTACTTCACAGCCTAGATCGAATCACACAAGACAATGGATCTCTCATCCATCCCCAAATGTCCATACTTCAACTGACACTGTGCTTAATAGGAGTGTGATTCCTCATAGACACCTTTTTTTCTGACATGCTACAAGTCCTACAGGAGGATAGAAAACCTACTACTAGGAAATTCTAGTTATCCAAATGGAAGAGGTTTTCTATCTGCTGTCTCTCTCATAACCTGGACCCCCACTTACTCTGGATGTTCCTTTGGTTTGCTCTTATTTGTGTGAGTTGCTCAGTGCTGGTTTGGCCTATTCTTCTATTAAGGCCCCCTTATCAGTTATATCTGTTTGTCTGCTTTTATCTCCTCCTTTAGCTTCTAGATTTGAGGTTAAACAATTTCTTAAAGGAGTCCTTAATATTAGACCTCCTGGGAAACCTGTTCTTCCTCCCTGGGATCTTAATTTTGATTTGAAGTAGTCAACCTAGGGTCCTTTTGAGTCTGCTGTTCAGCTTCCTTGCAACATTGTTCTGGCAGACTGTTCTTTTGCTAGCCCTTAGTTCTGCCAGATGGGTGTCTGAGTTGCAAGCCGTTATGGCTTGTCCTCCTTTTTTGATCTTTCATGAGGACAAGGTGTCCTTGCATACTAATCCTTCTTTTATGCCTAAGGTGGTCAATGAGCTATCACTTAATCTGTCTATTAATTTACCTGCTTTGTTACCCTCATTGCAATCTGACAGTGTGAGGGTGCTGCATATTTTGGATGTGCATAGACAACTTGGGGCTTATTTGGATAAGACTAAGGCTATTAGAAAATCTGATCAGTTGTTTGTTTCTTTTCATCCTACATCTTTGGGACTAGCTGTATCCAAGCAAACTATTTATTCTTGGATTTCTAAGGCTATTTCCTTTTGTTACACTTTTTATGGCAAGAGCCTTCCTTCTTCAGTTAAGGCTCATTCTACTAGAGCTGTGGCTTCTTCTGGTGCTTTTTTCAAGGGCTTAGGTGCTAATTCTGTTCTTGAAGCAGAAGCTACCTGGACTTCTGTGCATACCTTTACCAAGCACTGCAAGTTGGATGGTATCTCTAGAGCTAGGGTTTGTTTTGCTAGTGCCTGTCTTCATAGTTTTTAGGGACTCTTCTGCTCCTTCCTCCTCCCAGGTTTCCTCTTGAGCTGTGGCACTCTCTCATCTGTGAAGACTACTGCATAATGGTAGATGTCCTTACCTTCACTGCTGCAGTATTTGCTCCCTTTCTCCATCCCCCCAGTCCTCTAGTCCTTTGCCTTCCTTGATGTACAGGTTACCTCTTGGGTTCCTTGGACTGGTGTTCCTACTGGGGCTATCCATTCTGTAGATGGTATGCCTGAATGTCACCTTTATGCCCTACACTACACAAGGAGCATTTGGGTGATGTTCAGTGAACCTTAAAGCAATAGTAGGCTTTGGTAAACTGGCTGGACATCAGGCTTCCACTGCAGGAAATCCCATCTGTGAAGAATACTGCAGCAGTAAAGGCAAGGGCATCTACCATTATGGTAAGATTTTACACAACTGTACTTTCTCTAGCAGTCACTCAGTCAGTCACTGTAAATTTAAGCCCCATCACTCATCTATTATATTAATTTAAGCAAACCCAGGGGAATATATATCACAGCATTTGTCATTTGCTGACTAGTAGAATCATCACAAATTATGAAATTATTTGTAACTCAAATTTGTTTACAGAGTTCCTGTTTTTTGAAAAGTCTGAATGTTATGCAAACCATCCCTTTTGGTTGTGCATTGGGAAAAAAAGTGGTGTAAACAACTGTATTTTGCATTTTTTCTGCACATTTTGTCTAATTAGTAGAGTGCAGCTGTAATTATATTATATTATTATATTGATTTTCCTGCAATAGTTTTAAGTAAGTTACTGGAAAGTTAACATTCCATATTTAACTTTAAACAAGCAGTTATGTACAGAAAATCCCAGAATGTTGATTGCATGGAACAGCCATTGCATTCTATAAAAGTAATGCAATTGAAAAGCATTTTTTGACATCAGTAATAATTATGTCAGTCCCTTGGTTGCATGAGTTTCAGTTTTGTAGACTGGACCATTAATTGTCTTTTGCTAACCATTACATCTGTTATGTCCTTTTCCTGCCATGATATGACATATGAACTTACAATACTGGGGTGAAAGAAGATATGAGACCACATTCTGCCTATGCCAGATGCTTTGCAATATTACATGTTCCTTGTCAGTGCTGGAAATGAAAGTATGTATTTAATGAATTCTGGCTAAAGTAGTAAATATATTAGCAACTAAGTAATAATACAGGATACAGCTTCACCCTATGAATACGTTGTCAGGCACACAACAGAAAAAAAAGAACAAAGCCTACTTGAGAATGACATCCTGCTCCTGGAGGTTGGTTACCCCTGTCACCCTGTGCTGCTATCTGAGTGGCTATCCTAAAGGTGTAGATGTGTGTTTTTGGCACCTGGTAACTGTAGTGGTCATACCTCTCAACCTCTTAGTACAATAAACTTGACAAAGCCAAAAACAATGGAGGACAAAGGCCCAAAAATAAAAACAGATTTTAAATATTGCACTTATAGAAAATTACTGGAATAACATGATTTGTGTCAGCATGCAATTTTTATAAAATACATGAAGTCTGAAACTCAAATGTATGTCATTATTTAGTAACGTCAGTCCTCAAAGATTTGCCAGAAAACCACAAATTTTGAGGAACACACCAAAAATATGACGCAAACATCTGGACGTTCTGCGAAAATCTGGACTGTTGAGAGGTATGGTAACTATGCAGTCCTTGTGATCCTGTATAGGAATCTCAATCGCAGCCTTAATTGATGGAATAGAATTTATATTTTTTCTAGTGCAAAAAATAGACTGAGCTCCATTTGATTAGCAGTTTAGATGGTTTTATAAAGATACACTGCCTTTACATATTAATCATCTATATAATTATATAATTATATAGAATAATCATAGGCTAGAGACATCTGCACTGGAGTTCAGCTACCAGCACAGCTTTATGATACAACTGGTGTGTCTACTGTTAACAGGCAAGGTTCAGCCAAGGTTCGGGTATCAGAAGCACTAAGCCCAGTATATCCTTCTATACTAAATTGATAAGATATTCTTGTGAAGAAGGGGTGAATGCCAAATGATTCATTCATTTAAAAGCTTAAACAAATTATTCAAAGCTATTACCCACTGTCAACAGAAAGCTTACTTCTCAAAATACTCATCACTGACATCTGCACTGCCGATGTGTGTACATCTTTTGAAACGCCATGACTCATAAATAATCCCATAAGTGAGGAATTATGCCTTCACTTAGAAACGTACTCCGTTTCCATGGCAATGCCACCTGAAATGTAAAAATATACTGTAAAAACATACTGCCACATTTTTCTTTACCATTTTTTAAACTCAGATTCCAAATTAATCAAGACTGAGTATTTACATAACATATAACACAATACACTTCAAGTAATGTACATTGAATGTGACAATCATTAGTAGTACCTTAACCTGCTCATTATAGCAGACCTTTTCTTTGGATTTTTTTCTCTCCTCTTCTTCTCATTTTTCAGTGAAACCCGAGCTTAAGCTGCTTCACTAGAAACTGCAGCAGCCCTTTAATCACTGTGGTGATAGTGCAGAATATTAAACAGGTAGTAGCTGCACACCTAAGTACTTTTTGTGGTGAGTTACACATACTTTTTAGTGGAAGAAAAAAGCAGGTCCACTTCCTAATCTGGTATGACCCCCCCCCCCCCACTCAGGAAAACATCAAATCCAGTCTCTGCAATCTAAAATCTATTTTGAACTCTGATACAACTCACAAAAATGATTATGGAATCACCTGTAATGACCAGAAATGACAGAACGATAGAAGTACCATATAAACTATTAGTTCACTTCTCAGCATTTCAGCTAATTGAAATGGAATTTGATGATTTTAGTAACTGTTAACCAGTGACCTTGTTCATGCTAAATACCCAGTGCATATTTAACCGCATGTTGTATTCAGAGAGAACAAACATGATGAAAGATCTGATGGCTAACAGTTCTGAGGATAGAGTTTATAGAGGATACAGGGACTCAATCTATTCGGGTTGATTATTTTTATGCACTGCCGGTCATACCTCTCAACTGTGCAGATTTTCTCAGACTGTCCAGATTTTTGCCTTATAGTTTTGATCTGTTCCTCATAAAAATTGTGTTTTTTTTTGACAGGTTACTGGGATGATTTAAGGATTAAAGTCAATAAATAATGACAATCATTTCAGTTTCAGACTTCATATCCTTCAGAAAATATATAGCAACACAAATCATGTTATTCTAGCAACTTTTTAAGTTTATAGGAGCAGTATTTAAAATGTGTCCCTATTTGTGGGTTTTTGTACCCCCCTTTCTGTCAGGCTTTATCCACATTTTTTGATAGTTATGCTGCCAGTCTGTTTGCTGTGGTTTTGAGATGTAAGAATTACAGATGAGAAAGAAACATACAATGACTAGGACTCATACTCCAATAACCCAAAAAAACGCACTAATCAGTATCATTGTGAGGGGTGAAGGAATTCAAAGACAATGCATAATGCATTATCTTCTTAGCCATGTGCCACCTCAAAAAGTGACGTGCAGAAGATTAGCACTGCACCCCTTGCAAATTCAACTCTGCGAAGATGCAAGTCTACTGGAAACTTTATGGAAGTTCCTCTAATCCATAGCTGTACAATAATAAGAGGTACTGTGCAAAATGACCAAAAGTGTTTAGATCACAATAGCAAGGACCAAGGTGCTGCCATACCACATTGTACTACCAAAACAGGCTGGTAGTAGCCTTGCACACCACAGTGACCATGAAGCACTTACTCATGTGTGCTATTCCTAACCAGTATGCCCATGTATGCAACTTGCAAATGCCTGTCTCTGACAGCATCATGATGCACCACTATGTTGTATGACACATTGTCGACAAACATGTATCTGTGTCCATGGGGCTACCATTTTGTTCCAAAAACAGACCTTAGTGCCTGGTCTTGGATACTATAGGCAGTGGGGATTGCAGGGCTTTAGTGTTGCATGCGAGGGAATAGGATGTTCCTGTTCTTCCCACTTGGGAGCTTTAAGAAGCAGCTTCTGGACATATATCCCGAGCAACTGCCAAAGGTGGATGCCTGGCAAGAGATTGCTAAGATTTTCAGGTGAGCAACTGACGCCAATATCAATACAATGATATGACATGGTGCTGCCCTCATTTGCTTCATCAGTGAGAGGTTCATGAGAGAGAGACTTTAGCATGTACCATAAGCATTTTTCTGTACTATTGCCTTTTCTTTCTTAACTACTGTACACATATGCCAAGGAAAGCATAATTTGTTTTCCCATGGCAAAGAAGAAACAGCTTAGCATGACTAGATGTCACAGAATATGGGAGTAATTTTCCCTGCAAAAGGTGTGTATGACTACTGCACCATTCTACTGTATACTTGTGATTGTGTTTGTAGCACATGTGTTTAATCTTTTTCCCACTGTGCTGTCCTTCAGCAGGTCCACTTGTGGAAAAGGTGGTGAACTCATGCACTCCTTGACTTTGCTGGCTGTTGCCTCTCATACTGGGTTACCATGGTGGTTGCCATGTCTGCTTATCAGCAGTGGGATGAAGGTTACCTTGCTGGAGGTGAATTGGAGGGGTCACTGGGTCACTGGTGCCTTCTGTGGCCACTTATTGGGGGGTGAAGGCACCTCTTCTATAAGTGGTCTAAAACAGGTCTCCCTGGTCTCCTGGTATCAGTTGCAGAGGCTGATGAGTGCTGAGGTGCACCTGCAACTGGATGCCTGCTTTGATTAAGAGGAGAGCTTTCTTGTACTAGTTGTGGAGTCACACAACCATAATGCCTCTAGAGTATTAATCAGTCAACCACACAGGCATCCCAGGAAAGTGAAACCTGGGTTTGTTCTCCTCAGGGCCAGCCTAACATCTAAGTATGCCATGACCGCACTGTATCCCCATTTTTGGTATTTTCTTTCTCTTATACCTCATTCCCTTTTCCTTGTTTGTTGTCTACCCACCTCATCACCACTTTTCCTGTTTTCACAAACTTTGGAATGTCTTTTCTATTTCTGTCTGAGTCTCTGTTCTATGTTTGCATGTCTGCCCATGTTACCTGCTCTTATTTATTTATTTATTTATTGACATTTGTTAACTGGCTTAGTCCATCTGGGCTAGTAGCCCATTTTCAGTGGAGACGGGTAGGAGAAAAGCTCCAGTTATGAAAGCAATTTACAGCATAATAAAAGTTCACACTCCAAGTTAATACAATTACCAATACAGCTGGTTAAAAAAGTAGTGAGAACTATACTGATAATAATATACAAGTAGCTTTGCAGAATAAATAGCAAAATTAACAGCAAAAATTCTTCCTCTATTCCATTCACAGTTGTCCCTCACTAACTTCCCGACCTATTCTTCTTTTCTTTAAATTCCCAAAGGAGACTTTGATA
>NC_056726.1:1974314574-1974414574 GCF_019279795.1 Protopterus annectens
GCGAGTGACATGGTGCCAGAACCAGGATTAGAAGAACAACTTCTTCAAGCCATGAGGTGCATAGTTGAAGGTGAAGGCAGATAAACTGGTTTAGTGAAACAGAGCTCAGACAAACAAAAAAGGGCCAGAAACAAGCTAATGGTAAAGAAAACTGCACAAATGCTTTATTTGGCAAAGAAAATGAAACAGCACATTTATAAGGCACAAAATGCATTATTAATTAGACAAGGAGCACAGCAACGTATTACTAAGCAAACAAAAGGCACAAACCACATTGTTAATTAAACAAAATGTTCAAAACCATGATGTTTGATAAAACTAACAGAATTATTCATATGGCGCTCAGAATTACCTTTGGTTTGCATAACGAGCATGTTTAAAGTAAAACGGGTACAAGAAAAGTATAATGAGCATGATAAGAGATTAAAAGGGTATAACGAGTACAATAAAAGGGCAAATTAGGCTTAAAGAGCAAGGCAACTGCATGTTTTTTAGTAAAAGACCGCGTTTGGGCACAAACTACTATTTTGTATTGCCCGAAGCCATTCAAAGCATAAAAAGCATAACTAGAGGTGTTCAAAGTGTCTCAGATTGTGCAAAGTGTTTGCAGAGTGTGTGCTTTATTACAGTGTAATTATTTCAAAGAGTTTGCTGTGTGCAATGTACAGTTATATTGCAAAGTGCAGTCAAAGTTCAGCCATTTCAAAAAGTTTCTTCTGCTGTGAGCATTTATTCACAGAAAACCATCATTTCAGAGTGTTTCTTGCACTGTGCAGAATTATTTCGCAAAATGCAGCCATTCTGAAAGTTTTTGTGATGTGTACAGTTTATTTGCAAAGCGCATTCATCTCAAAGTGTTTCTTAGTTTGAGCTTCTTCTGCTGTGTACAGTTTATTCACAAAGTACAGCCATTTCAAAGTATTTCCTACACTAATAAGGAGTGGATTCACAAAATACAGTGATTTCAGAGTGTTCTTGTGCTACAGAGACTAATTTGGCAAAGTCCAGTTATTTCAAAGAGTTTTTTTGTGCTACTGGGCATAATTTCAAGTACTGGCATAAAGTTCTGGGATATATGTGTATGTTCGTACATGATTTCAAGCACCTTAACTGCTCTGTGTTTATATGGCAGAAGCATTTTGCAGACCAAGTCCACTTGTGTTTGATCATAATATAGCAGAGAATTGTAGAGTATTTGAGTAGGAATACAATATTTTCATACAAGCAGCTTTTTCTGACAAAGATGCATGCACAAGGGTGTTCATTTTGCTTAACTTAGCTGGGTCAGAAACTATTGAAAGAGAGCATTCATTTATGTATGCAACAGATATATATATGCAGGAGAGGGGGACACT
Source organism: Protopterus annectens (assembly GCF_019279795.1). Lineage (NCBI taxonomy): Eukaryota > Metazoa > Chordata > Ceratodontiformes > Protopteridae > Protopterus > Protopterus annectens. The sequence continues at coordinate 1,974,315,930 of NC_056726.1, forward strand.
GTCATATTGTGGTACCAGCTGAATCAAGGGAAGACCCTGAATGCTTAAAACGTAAATGTAGAGAAATGTGCAACCCCCAGAAAAATGTTACATTAGAGAGGCACTTGTTTTATACAAGAGACCAAAAGCCAGGTGAAACTTTTGAAGCTTATATCACTGACTTGAGAAGTAAGGCTAAGACGTGTAGGTTTGGTGACTTGAAAGATCAGTTAATAAAGGACCAGTTTGTGTGTACTGTTAATAGTGCTGCAGTGAGAAGGATTTTCCTTCGTGACAGTGATTTAACATTAAGCAAAGCCATAGAGATTTGTCAAGTCCATGAGGTCATAGAAAGGCACAAAAGTATGCTTGTAGGTGATGAGCATGGTTTCAACAGCCTCTAGAGCACATGTAGACAGCATGCAATACATGGCAAGCAGAAAAAGGCCTACGCACATGGCAGCTGAAACCCCTATGGATGTGACAGGGAGGATCCATAGCTTTCTAGCAAGTTACAAGACTAGCTCAGTAAAAAGGGCATGCTCAGTACAGTATGAGAGTGAGTCAGCAAAACCCAAGTCAAGTCTTATTATTAACTGCCGTAATTGTGATTCCAGCCATGAGTCTAAAAGAGAAAAGTGCTTAGCATTTGGTCAACAATGCTACAAGTGTAAAAAATGGAACCATTTTCAAAAGTTTTGTAAATTAAGCAAGCCTCATTCATTTATTAAGAAAAGTCACTCATAAAAGCAAGTTGATCATATACAGAGCTGCAACCCTACTTTCTATGTAGATAGTGTATCAGTGCATGGTGAAAATGTTAATGCAGTCAATTTACTGGCAAAGAATGAAGTATTTTGTGCTGTCCTGATCAATAGTAAACCCACAGAGCTCAAAGTAGACACTGGTTCAAACTGTAATATGATGTCAGCAGAAACATTTGCAAAAGTGAGGGATAGTGAGTAACTTAATTTGATAATTTGTGCAAAGCTTGTTGCTTATGGAGGTGAAGAGAAGGCTCAGTAATGCTTTTATGCTATTTGGCTGGGGCAGTTACAGCTTACAATTTTATGTAGTCAGAAGACCTGTGCAATCATTATTAGGTCTCAGAGATAGTTTGAGAATGAAACTGCTTTATTTTACCAGAGAAGCACATCATATAAGCACATGTCCCAGTTCCAGCTTCAGTGATGATATTTTCTGAGTATGCTGATATATTTGACAACAAGCTAGGCAAACTTCCAGCTGTGCACTCTATGAAGTTAGACAAAAAGGTCAGTCCAGTGGTCAGACAGCTAGAGGACAAAGTCAAGGTCCAGTTAGACAAAATGGTACAACAAGGTGTAATTTGTCCAGTCACAGAACCAACTGAGTGGGTGTCTTCCATGGTAGCTGTTCATAAGAGAAATTCAGATGAAATCAGAATATGCATTGACCCAAGAGACTTGAGCAATTAAAGAGACCTCATCATCCTATGCGTATAGTCAAGGAGATTGCAACCCTCATGCCAAATGCCACTGTTTTTTCTGTCTTAGATACAAAGAGTTCATTTTGGCAAGTGATGCTTCATCGTAAATCTTCACTACTGACTATATTCAGTACCCCATTTGATAGCTACAGATTCCTCAATATGCCTTTTAGAATAAATTCTGCCAGTGAAGTATTTCAGCATGCAATGGAGCAAATTTTTTCAGGCTACCCGTGTGCAATAATAGTTGATAATTTACTGGTTGGGGGTAATAGTAAAGCAAAGCATGACAGAAACCTCAGGAAAGTTCTGGACAGAATGCATGAAGTGAATTTAAAGCTCAATCCCCTGAAGTGCAATTTCAGACTACCAGATGTTACTTATGTAGGTCATTTATTTACCAGTACAAGCTTACAACCAGATCCTTCTAAACAAGAAGCCATTCTTGAGATGCCAGCTCCAGATAATGTTCAAGCCCTACAGTGTTTTTTTGGTTTGGTTAGCTATTTGGGCAAATTTATCCCTGACTTTAGTGAGTTGCCAGCACCTTTAAGATAGCTGACATGCAAAATTGTTGCATGATCATGGTAAGAACACCACCAGAGAGCATTTGATAACCTCAAACAACAAATTGCCAACCCGCCTACATTAAGATACTATGATGTCCACAAACGAGTAGTTCTTTCCTGTGATGCTTTAAAGTTCGGTCTTGGTGCAGTAATTTTTCAAGAGGGCAGACCTGTTGTCTACGCATCTACAACTCTTACCCAAGCTAAGATGCAGTACGCTCAAATTGAGAAGCAACTTTTAAGGATTGTGTTCGCATGTTCTAAGTTCCATGATTATATTTATGGCTGAGCAATCCAGATAGAAACTGACTATCAATCTCTAGCCACTATTTTAAAGAAGCCTATGCATTCCGATCCAGCAAGACTACAAAGAATGATGCTCAAATTGCAAAAGAACAGTTTCAAAATGGTCTATACAAAAGGTAAACTTCTTTATCTGGCTGATACCTTATCCAGATCAAAACACAAAAAGAGCCAGCACCTTGGGAGCGTGAAGATTTATTCAAAAAACCAGACCAGTTTCAGCTTGTAGCTTTCATCAGTGGTACATAGCATAAAGCAGTGATACAACTGCAATATATACTCAGTGTCATTAAAGACCAATTACATAATTTCCTGTCCAAGAAAAAACTGGTCTAATACTAGATAATAAAAACAAAAAAGCAATACAAAACACAATAAATTCCATACAGATTTACTGTTTCATTCTTTTTTTCTTTTTTTCAACTATTTTACTTTTGGGACCAACCCAATAATTCTAGATAGTTCATAAATAGTATCAAAACCCATGAAGAGAAAGGAAAACACTACAGTTTATCATTTAATCCCGGTGGGAATAAACCCCCTAGTTTGACAATCCATTTCCTTTCCTTCATGTTTAATATACTGTGCCACCCCTTTTTGAAAGATATATTGCCCAATATTTTATCAATGACTGTAAAAGTAAATTTCGCCATGTGATGAATCAGTGAATGTCTATAAAGAGCATTGGTGGCTCTTGCATTCCTAATATCCCCTAAATGATCAGACATTCGAAATCTAAATTGTCTGAAAGTTTGGTCCACATAAAAGGCTTGACAGGTGCAAGTGGCCAAATATATGACCCGATCCATTCCATAATTAGCAAAGCAATTAATGTTGTACAACTGCCCAGTATTTTTACTGGTGAAGGTTTTGGTTTTGAAGACATATTTACAGAAGGTGCAGTGTCCACAAGGATAAGAACCAACTAGTCTCTTCCTTGTTAATGTAGTTTGATGATAAATGGTGCATCATTTTTTGTAATGAGAGAAATGGGACCCTAAGGTTTTGCCCTGCCTGAAGGAAAATGAGCATTTATCCCCAAAAAGGTCACACAATTGTTCATTGGCCTTCAAAATATTCCAATGTTTGTCAATAACATCAGTAAGATAGGCTGTATTTCTGCCAACTGTAGTGACCATTCTCAAGGTATCCTTGTTCTCCTTCCTGTGTTTATGTTTGTATTCTAATAAGGTACCCCTGGATTGGTTGTTGGCCCATTGCATGTCCGAGTTAACATTCTGTGTACCATATCCACTAGCTAAAAATCTGTAGGCTAAATCCTGATGGGATTGTGTCAGATCCTGCTGTGAAGAACAAATTCTCTTCAAACACAGAAACTGAGATTTAGGAATATTGTTAATGGTATGTTTAGGATGGAGACTGGAGGCGTGTAACAGGCTGTTATATTGTGGATATTTTTGATAAACTGCAGTACATAATGTGTTATCTGGTTGACGCTGTAAATTGACATCCAAAAAGTGAATCTCATTTTTATGAAAACTCACTGTAAACTCAGCCCCCCATTTGTTTCCATTGAGGTATTTAATGAATTCCTCCAAATAATCACTGCCTCCTTTCCATAGAAGCCAACAGTCGTCCAAAAAACGTCTTCATATGTCTATCTCTGGCAAATACAGGTTATGTAGCTCATTATATATAATGTGTTCCTCAACATATCCCATGTATAAATCAGCATATATTGGGGCAAAGGATGCCCCCATTGCTGTGCCTTGTATTTGCCAGTAGCACTCATGTTGAAAATAGAAGACATTTTTGGTAAGGATATGCTCGGCTATGCAAATAAGCAATGTGTTAAAACCTGGACTATAAATATTGGTCTTATTTAGCCAAAATTCTAATGCTGTTAGTCCTGCCCAGTGTGGAATTCTGGTGTAAAGTGATTTAACATCCAGGGTGCACATCAACCAATGAGGTTCCAATTCAGACTCCGATACAATTTGTAGAAATTCTGTTGTGTCCTTTAACCTAGCTCTAACATGTGACAATAGCAGTTGCAAATATTCTGCCAAAAATGCTGACAATGGCTCCGTGAGGGAGCCTGTGCCTGAAGCAATAGGCCTGCCTGGTGGCGTACTCAAAGATTTGTGAATTTTAGGCACTAGATAAAGATATTGTTTGCCTGGATCTTTTACCATTAGTTGTTGTCTAGTTTTATCACTGATAATTCTCTGATCCATCGCTTCCTGCTAGAAATTTTCAATCTCTTTTTTAAAATTAAGAGTGGGGTCAGTGGGCATGTTCATATAATGCTGAGGGTTAGACAATTGTCTACTTCCCTCAGCCCAGTAATAACTGGAGTCCATGACCACCACCGCCCCACCCTTGTCTGCTGGTAGGATGGAAATATCAGTATTGGCCCTAAGATCTGTAAGAGCTTTTTGTTTCACCATTGTTAGACTATGTCTGATAGACTGTGAGGAACTTAAATGGTAATGCAAATTTTTGATAACTGCCTGTTGGAAAATGGCAACATGTTTGTCCATGGGTGGACTGAAATTAGATTTGTAGAAGCTAAAATCAGTAGATCTCTGAGAATGGTCCTGTTGGCCGAAAAACAATTTCAGATTAACCTTTCTGCAAAAAGATAATATATCAGAGACAAAAATGCTTTCATCCACAAAGAAACCTGGGATAAAACCAAGATCGTTATTCAGCAATGATTCCTCTTCAGATGATAAAACATATTTGGAAATATTATGCACATTTTTACATTCTATATTTATTTCACTATTGATTGGAAAAGATCCTCTATGGTTTTTACACCTGTGTTTGTCTCCCCCCCTGGGCCTCCCACCCCTAAAGGGTACTCTGAACCCCGACCCCTCTTGGAATCGGGGGAATCACTAATGTATGTGGATTCAGTGTCAGTAGTGGAGGATTCCTTCCCCGAAGTTGTGGTGTGTGGTCTACCTTTTTTCAATATGGATCTGGGTCTTTTTTTGCATATCTGAGTGGTGTTTTTTGTTCCATCTGCAAATCTAACACTTTTCTGTGACTCAAACGGCCTACCCCTCTCATAATCCTCCATATCTCTGGAAAACTTATGTAACTTTTTATCTTTCAAATGATTTTCAAAGGTGGTCAATTCCTTTGAAAGTCTGTTAAGATTATCCTTAAAATGTATTTGTTCTTCTTGTTTTTTTCGATTCTTCACATATTTTTTGTACATCACAAATGTTGACCTCAATTGTTCATTCATAAGATGCTAAGATGTTAACAAAGGACACGGACGTCTGTTGCTGTGACATGTTCCAATCCCTTAATAATATATCATCAGGCTTACTAACTAATGGCTGTAATTTAGTCCTTAAACCCCTCAGGGTAATGTTTAGATTTTGATATGCTTTGAAAAGCTTTAGGTGCCAGATGTTGGTATGTAAAGTTTTAATCTTCTTGCCAAGCTGTGTGAAGAGCAAATTACAACCGTCAACTGGATCAGTCTGGCTGTTTTCCTTTGTGCCCTCATCCATATGTTTAATTCCAAATACATGAATATCATCCTTATCCGCACAAAGGCCCTGAAGCAGCTTGTTAAGATCCATGACCATAAGTTGCTAGTTTGCTTCAATCACCCTGAAGTCTCTATTGATCAACTGTGATATAATATAACCAAAATGGAACCTGTAGGACGTCTGTTAAGCAGATTGTCAAGGGTGCTAGGAAAATAATCCCCCAGTGCTTAAACCCGACTTACTGGTACAAAAACTATTATACTGAACCCATTTGAGTCACAAAGGAATGTAAATGTTTGCTGATAGGATCATAAAAGGCAGGAGAAAGGTAAAACACTTTTACCCAAAATAACATATGGAAAATCCACACAGAATGTGCAAGTCATCAATTCAAACCCAAAAAAATATTTTGTGTTATAAGATCCACTTATTAAATGTAGTTATAAATGCCAACCACTGGGAGGGATGAACATTCACATGTTCCTGGACAAATCGGTATGATGACTGTTGGTTGATCAATCCCTAAATAATGAAAGAGCCTTCTGGCAAAGAGCCTTCTAACTACATTTGAGTACTCATTTCTCTGTTATCCATTATGTAATGACCAATATTGATAGTACCCTGTCATAACACAAAATCGTTGCCCAAGAAATAAATGAACAACCAATTTACAAAATATCAACCTGTTACCAACTTGTGATAAAGTATGCAATGGTCTGGCCCCATGCTTAATAAGTTCCAATATAGTGTAGAAAGCTCACAATCCCCTAAATAGCAATGTCCAAACTGATTAGCTGGATAGATAGATGCTATGTGTAAGTATATGATAGTTTTGTAATAGTTTCGAAAATTGCTTCACCTTATCATGAGTCGGTCAAAAAAATTAGAAAAAACACAATGTTCCAGTTTCCCCCAACAATACAATCTATGTTAGAATGTTAAGACCAACCGAATATTAACTGGCGTCCTGTCAAAACCATATAGGATCATTCTAAACCTGAAAATAAGAATAATAGACATGGAAAAGATGAACTATCATATGAGAATAATACACTGAATCCGTATGTAAGAAACAGAAAAATGCCGGTATTGAATGCAAGCCACTACATAAAAAAATATATATAAAAAAATAATAATCCCTAGTCCATAAGCCCGTAGGAAATGACTAGCACCAACCCGGCTACAAAAAGTGAAAAAATAGTTCAAAATGTTCCATTCAACATCCGTTTAATAATCCGACCAAAAAAGAATGCTTTCTCTAACAATAGGCCAACTAATTAATATAAAACTTTATGGGAAGTGAAATCAGACCTTGATTCTCTCCGCCCTAGTATGGGCTGAGTGCTCATTGTCTGCTTAGTCACAAAAGCATCACTGGAATATTTTGAAAGCCAATGAACAATTGTGTGACCTTCTGGGGGACAAATGCTCATTTTAATTCAGGCAGGGAAAAACCTTAGGGTCCCATTTCTCTCATTACAAAAAAATGATGCACCATTTATCATCAAACTACATTAACAGGGGAGAGACTGGTTGGTTCTTATCCTTGTGGACACTGTACCTTCTGTAAATATGTCTTCAAAACCAAAACCTTCACCAGTAAAAATACTGGGCAGTTGTACAACATTAATTGCTTTGCTAATTGTGGAACGGATTGGGTCATATATTTGGCCACTTGCACCTGTCAGGCCTTTTATGTGGGCCAAACTTCCAGACAATTTAGATTTCGAATGTCTGAACATTTAAGGGATATTAGGAATGCAAGAGCCACCAATGCTCTTTATAGACATTCACTGGTTCATCACACGGCAAAATTTACTTTTACAGTCATTGATAAAATATCGGGCAACAGATCTTTTAAAACGGGGTGGCACAGTATATTAAACATGAAGGAAAGGAAATGGATTTTCAAACTAGGGGGTTTATTCCCACCGGGATTAAATGATAAACTGTAGTGTTTTCCTTTCTCTTCATGGGTTTTGATACTATTTATGAACTATCTAGAATTCTTCGGTTGGTCCCAAGAGTAAAATAGTTGAAAAAAAGAATGAAACAGTAAATCTGTATGGAATTTATTGTGTTTTGTATTGCTTTTTTGTTTTTATTATCTAGTATTAGACCAGTTTTTTCTTGGACAGGAAATGATGTCATTGGTCTTTAATGACACCGAGTATATATTGCAGTTGTATCACTGCTTTATGCTATGTACCACTGATGAAAGCTACAAGCTGAAACCTGTCTGGTATTTTGAATAAATCTTCATGCTCCCAAGGTGCTGGCTCTTTTTGTGTTTTGTTACAGTTTGTCTGGCCTGTGCATCTACCGTACTTGCTAGCCTACTTCTTTGTTACTACCTTATCCAGATCACCCAGAAATACCACGGAACAGCTTTATGCAGAGAGTTTTGACTTTGATGCCATGGAAGTGTGTAATTTTTCTACCATGAAACTTGATGAGCTGAGAGATCATACAAAGACTGATCCAGTTTTGCAAAAACTCAACCACTTCATCAATGTAGGATGGTTGTCAAAGAAATCCTGTGTACCACAAGAAATACAACCTTACTTTCCATGCAGAGATGAGACACTGATGGAAGATGGTATCATTTTCAAAGATCCAAAAGTTGTTGTTCCTACTTCCTTATAATGGGAATACATTCAGATTTTACATCGTGGCCACCCAGGTTCCATTTCTACTGAAAGAAGGGTGAGAGGACTAGTATTTTGGTCTTCTCTAGCAAAAGACATTGATAAAGTACTTTCTTCTTGTTCAGTGTACAACAGTACTAAGCTGCATTTGCAAAAAGAGACACTTCAGCTAAGCCAAATTCCTGAACTGTCTTGGTCAACAGTACCAACTGTCATATTGAGTGGAACAGTCAGCATTACTTAGCGTTGGTCGACTCTTATTCAACGAGTGTGAGATCGACTTGCTACCTAGTCTTCTCAGTCCATGGTAGTCCACACAAAGTTATTTCTGTCAATGGTTCTCAGTTTACCAGTCAATTGTTTCAGAGATTTGCAAAAGAGTGGGACGTTATCCATGTTACTAGTAGTCTGGAATACCCACAGTCAAACGGCCTTGCTGAACGTGCAGTACAGAGTGCAAAGCAATTACTAGAGAGGTCAAAGCATGACAAGACTGATGTCTTCTTGAATTTACTTAATCTCAGAAATATACTCTGCGACAATCTACTTGGCTCACCTGCTCAGACACTTATCTAGGCAAACCAGAACAATCTTGCCTATTAGTTCTAGATTGTTGGTGCCTAATGCTAAAAACAACCGAACAATCAAAGCCCATGTTTTTAAGAAGTGTTCTTCTCAGAAGTCCAGCTATGATAAAATGATCAGAAGGAGGCACAGTGAGGATGAAAACAGAAAAAGACTTTGGTTGAATTGGTCAAGGGAGAGGTATATGTGCTGAGCCAAGATCCTACTTAGTGGAATCTAAGGGTACAGTGTACAGGAGAAACCACAAACATCTTCTTCCTGTATCAGAAATGATATTGCAGCATTGTATCTGTGATACCAACTCTAGATCTCAGAGCAACCCTGACAAGGTTCATACTGAAGAACGTGTCTCAGTATCCATTCCCATTCCTGATGATGTTCCAGTTATCCCCAAAGTTGAACATTCCTTGAAGACAGTCCTCATCACTAGATCTAATTCTGACTTTTATGTTACACCATCAGGTCCTATTTCTACACCTAGTGTAAAATACACAACAACTTGGACATAATTGTTTTAAATGTGTCTGATTTTGTATAATTGCATGTTGAAGAATTAGTTTTGTATAACTGCATGGCAAAAGATCATTTCTATAAATTGCATGTCATTGAATACTGTCATTCATACCTCTCAAGTGTACCTCATTTTGAGGAATGTTTCTCATTTGGGGTCTTAAAAAGTTCATGTTCCTCGAAGTTCCACATTGAAAGGGTCTGTCACACATTCAGCAATATTTTAACTGATATCAATGGTAAATAGAAATGAATCATATTATTTCATTAAAAAACATAGACTACAAGTAAAAATATCACATTTTAGCCATCCTATGAGCTTCCTAGTTGAACTTGTTAGTAAACCATTAGTAAGTGTTCCACATTTTGCCCATTTATTCCACATTATGAGAGGTGATGTTCCTCATTTTGGAGATGGAAGGTTGAGAGCTATGCTGTCATTTTATGTATGGATCATTTCTCAAAGAAGGAGGATGTAGAACAAAGCGTGTGTATGTACCTTTAAGAAGCATTTCCAGATGTAGTAAGTGCATATAAATACAGAGCACATGTAGGCAGCACTGCCATTTTGAGAGAACAGCCAGAGCGTTAACATGTATGAGTGCAGTAGTCAGTCTGTTTATAAATTTATTTAAGTTAAGTTACAAAGCCTCATTTCTGATGTGTTTGTGTGTAATGAATCTGCTTGGACAGAACCCGCAAATGTTCACCTGTTTAATCCTGACCAAACAAATGACATAGAAGATGTGGTCTTTGATGATCTGGGGTTTCAACAATTTGAAGGGGGACCCATCGATATATATATATGTTGCCTGAGACTTAGACATGCATATAGTATGAGAGTTGCTAATTAAGTATCAATTGTTTATCTAAACTGCTTTTTTTATACATTATAATGTAGGATTGCACATTTCCATTAATAGGATATATAGATTCATAGATTAGTACTAGGCTATTTGTGTTTGTGGGCCATTTCAACCCTTGTCAAAGTTCTCAACTCAAGGGTAAGAATCAAACCTTATACTTTATGACTATAAAGTAAATACCTTAACCATCATGCCAACCCCCAACCCACAACATAAGTATTCTGCATGCTGATTAGAGCTAAACACAGCCTTCACTTAGATAAATGTCATGTGTTAGAATAACATTCATCAATATTCCACCAACAAATAAAAAACAAATCACCAGGATTCAAAAAGGACCATACCCCCACCACGTAATATGGCATACAGCTTTGATTAAAAAAGTAAATTACTGTAATCACTGTTATATATGTATACCAGGTTACAATTATATGTGTAACAATTGCATCCCACTGAATGCTACACCTGGCTAAGTATGTGGCAGCTACCTGCTAAAATCAGTCTCATACACAGTCTGGAAACTAAAGAAGAAACCTGTTTCTGTAGTTAATTCCCATTCTGAAGCGGTTGCTTAATTGCTGAATACACATGCACAGCCACAGCAGTACACACAACAGCAGATGACAGACATGGCAAGATGACCACAAGCTGTCAGTGTAAGGTTTCCCATGCCGTGACATGCCATGCTACTGCCCCGAAATAAGATATTTGGTGTACTGTACCCTCACAGGCACCTGCATGTGTGACTTAGTGGTGCTGTGGCCATTTACATTTGTAATACTCTGTATTAATTTGCCAAGTGTCTGGCTCACGCAACATGATTCAGATTACAAACATAAATCAGATAGGTGAATCAGACTCATGATTTCCACAGTGGGTTGTGATCAATGTTAAATTGGATGACATTATTATTTCTGTCCTCTGTAAACACCTTTGCATTCACTCATAAGTTTAACTCTTTTACATTTTCATCTCATCTGTACCACTAAAGTATGTTGCCTTCCTCAAGGACTTAAATCTTAACTTAAACAGGTCCTCCGAGCCAGGTTTTCTCCATGTTTAGCCTAACTTGGTTAATATTATTACTGACACACTGTAATCACTACAGCCCCAATAAAATGCTTTTAGACAATTTTCTTACCAGCATACCAAACAAACATACATCCCCTCCTGTTTTACCTAATATCATTTTGAACACTGTCCCTTTAATTCATGTTAGCCTCTAAAATACATATCCATCCAGTTCTAAACTAGGGTTGCTCTTTACCCACTAAAATGGGAATTCTTCCTAATGGTATCTGTTAATTCCCCACATAAATTAGATAATGCAGAGTCTTCTCAGTTCCGTTTTTCTTCCTATGCAAAAGCAGGCTTAACCCATTAAGCAGGACCGAGACTGGGATAATAAATGCCTCAGTCCTTAAATGAGATAATACACTATGGTATTATGGGGAAGTACAAAAGAAAGACTTTCTATTGATTTAGAGCACCTTCTTGACCTATGCTGTGAAGCTAGAACAACTACTAAAGGGGCACAACCCACTTCTCTTGAGATCAGGTGAAAATTATTTCTTAAAAATTCAGAAACAGGCTGCGCCAAAGTTAGCCACCTAATAAGTAAGTCAAATCCTACACCAACTGAACCAGTTAACTTGGTGTTAACTGTCTCCATGTCAGATTTCATTTCAGATTCATGAGAATTAGTGCTGTCTCCAGCCTCCTCCTAACAAGACTACATTATGCTGCTTCTAATTACTATTTTATTTATTTTTATTTCCATTTGTTTACAGGGAAAACCAGGCTGGGAGGCCTGGGAGAAAAGATCCAACAATTTTTCATAAATCAACAGTCAATTAATAATATTCCAGAGAAGAAACCCACCAAATCCAAGGACTAACGAATAATACAAAAAAGTAAAAAATGCTTCCACATATAAGTATAATCCAACACACGGCCAGGGTAGTATAAAAAATCAGTTTTACTGTAAACAGTAAGCGCTTTCGCAAGGCACACCCCTCGCTTCTTCAGACCTTTAATTAATACATAAGAGAAATTGGCTTAAACGCAATCAACAGATAAAAATAAACTCACCACACTGTTGAATCCTAACACTCACACCTCAGTCTCACATCATATACTATAGCAATATGTCTTTATCCATCAGTACCACTTGATAACTCGCAGAACAGTCACCTTATCAAAAACAATGCACAGAATCTGTAGATTTATTACTTTAGCCAGTCCCTTGGGGCATGACTGCTTACTGTTAAATGCCAACAGCTCCTTCTGCTTAGCAATAATAAGCCTCTAAATAACTCCTATATGTATCTTTAGTGTATCTGCTAAAATCCTAAAACAATTGATGACTGCAGGTTATTGAGACCCCTCTTGTCTGTGTCTGTCTCAGAAGGTGCTTTCTGTAAGTGTATGCCTGCATTTGGAACTGTACTTTTCTGAAATTAAATCTTTCTATTATCTCAAAGCTTTTAAATCTTCTTTTCAGGATCACTTCATACAAACTATCAGTTGCAAATGCTTTGGAGATACACATTAGTATTCCTCTTTCACTCTTTTTAATCAATAGCACTTTGACCCCATCCAGTTTTCTCTTTGTTTCACTTTATTATTCATTGATCAAGCAATTAAGCCTCCTAGCTACCTACATTCCTAATGATTCAATCACAATTTAGCCATAATGAGCTTATATGACTACTCATCAGTCAGTTCCCTGTTTGTGGCCTCCATTCATGTACATATCATTTGTTCATATATTAGTCATATTAATAAATTATTCATAAACCCTAGTATTCATATTCCTATAGTGTAATCCATATATATATATTTATAGACAGATTGATCTATCTAGCTATCTATCTATGTAAATACACATACGCACACACAGACACATTCTTAGACCGATCGATAGATAGACTGAAAGATAGACAGACAGACAGATACACATACTCCAGAACCAAGAATTAGGTATTGTGGTGCCCTGCACAGTTCTCAATCAGATGCCCTTCAACATTAAGTTGAAAACTTTAGTAAACTGCTTGCTACAAATGTAACAAGTGGCTTGCTACAGCTAAATACAACACACAAAGCACTGAAGCACTTCAACCCTGACTGCAAATGCAATATCATCATTCATTTCTGAATGTCAGTACTGCTATACTGCTTGATTGGCATCTGCTGATTGCACCCCATAACACCTTGCACATGGCCTGCTGTCCCCTTCACCTGACCCTAGTTCTGCCTCTAATGTACATAATTTTTTGTTGTTATGCTTGTTGTAATTATGCATTTGGCCCACATAATGGCTGAAAAGGGCCTTGGACCACTTTATTTACCCTGTTATCAAATTAAGTAAATAAGTAACTAAATGCATAAATAAAAGAATCAGAAGGAGATTATCTGCATTTCAAAAAGGAGATGCAAGCATACTCCTCTCCTTGTTGATGGGCCATGACACTGCAGAAGGCTGAAAGACACCTATGGCACTGAAATATGATTACTAGAACTGAAAAGCACTCTTAGAAAGTATAAAGCAGAGTACAATCTTAAGGTCGCTAATTCGGTTATGTCAGGAAATTAAGGAATAATGTCCTACAGTGCATTGAGCTTATCCATAATAATATGCACATTCTGATCCCAAGGATAGAGCCACTATACTAGTAGAAAAGTTAGTGCCAACTTTATTCACCTAGCCACATTGCAGCCATCACCATCCCTGCATATTCACTTTCCCTAGAAATCACCTTAGAATACATCTTAGAATCCATGTGTTAAGGGTAAAAACAACACTTGAATAGTATGAGATATCATACCCGGTTGCATTTGCTTTGGTATCAAGTATGCACTGTTCAAGTCTCTGCTTAAACTGACCAGCCCCCACCTTTCCCCAGGGTGTATGATTGATGCCTGCACAATCAGACCCTGGGAGCTATAGACACATCATAACAGAACTCATTTATGCAGACATAGGCAGCTTGATTGATCTAGACCATACTCAGTCTGGTTTTGTAAAGGGCAGGCTTTGTCTTCTGAACTGGTAAACTCTTTAGAAAAGATTACAGAGGTTGTGGACAGCAGTCACTTAATTCATGCTGTTTATCTTGACCTGACCAGCATTTTGAAACTGTCCCCCATGCTTGTATTATTGTAAAATTAGACAGACTAAATGTAATACCCTACATTGTTGACCAGATTACAAATTGATAAGGTTAAAACAAAAAAAAAAACAAGACACTTCAAGGTGAGTGGAATCTGAACCAAGGTGATCATGCAGAAACACAGTAAACGTACTATATTTGGGTTGACCGCTTTTGTCTCATTTATTAGACTTCATCAGAACCAAGACAAATGTCACTACCTTCATTTAAATAACCACAACCCTCCCTCAGTTACCAAATCCTACCACTTAAAATATAACACCACCTGCTTACATTGTTTTATAACAGATAAATAATTCAAAAACATAAGTTAATTAGAGCAATTTTTATCAATAAATATGATTTACTTAAAAATTATTTTATAAAACATTAATAGTTTTAATTGATAAATAAATTGATCTTTGAACTTTAAACTTTTAACACACTACTGATTTCTACCAACAAATACCAAAGCACAATCAAATAACATTTCCTGAATTGCACATAAAATGTTTGTGGATCTATTGAAGTACCATCAGTATGGCCATTCAAAACTGGAACATAAATATTTTCACAACAAGATAACACCAATTAAATACAGTAGAAATGAAACCATCCTTTTAACCTCTGTCGACAAACATACCATTTAAAACATCTATACTGGAAGAAAGTGTTGTTGCCTGTAATCAGATGTGATAACCTAATTGCTTGTGTTTTAATGACATTTTTCATTATTTATAGATTCATAGATTCATAGATTGTTACTAGGCTAATGATTCAGGGGGAATTTCTAAGCCCAACCATGTTTTCCTGAAAGAATAATGATTTCCTGTATCCAAACAGGACATTGAGAGTCAGAAACCTATAAGCTACTTCTGTCCATAAGGGACACAGGTGCTAGGCCCAGTGTATAATTCCTATTTCCCATCCAGTGGTCTAGGTTGCGCTTAAACTAGGTAACACGAAAAAAACTAGTAAAAAACACACAAGGCAGAAGCCCAAGAGTGGTAAGTCCAAACGCCAAAAAGGTGCGTGACAAAATAAGTGAGTTGTACCAGCTGAAAAGTTTTCCAAAAATAAACAGTCTGTGATCAAGAATCGGTAGTGAAGTCCAAGCAAAAAAACGTAAAAAATCCCTTTAACGCAAAATTTATTGATTTAAAAAGTTTAGCGTTTTCGCTCGAGACGCAGCTCCAGCTTCCTCAGAAGTACAAATAGTTTACAAACAAAACGTCACTTTTAAATTACTCAGCGCGGGCTTTTTTACTGAAGAAATTTAAAGAGACATAGCCCTTCTAAGGACTTACCACTCTTGGGCTTCTGCCTTGTGTGTTTTTTACTAGTTTTTTTCGTGTTGTCTTTGCACTGGTATGGCGAGTGGCAGCCCGACGAGTCCGGCAAGTCCGGCTATCTTTACAACTTCAAGGAGCACTAACAGTAACGAAGGAACAAGTGAGTTGGCAGCACTAGTTTGTGCACTTAATACTAAAATGGACATTTTTTGCAATAAGCTTGATGCCCTTGACAAGAGGGTCAACGATAATATCAGAACGAACACTTTTGGTATGCAAGGCCAGCCGATAACGCCATGCTTAACTCAAATGAACTCTTTGGGTGCATTACCTGGTATGAGCTCCGAAGTGAGCGCATCTTTGATAACACCAGGGCAACGCACCAACAGCCAAATAGTAACACAACTTTTGGGTGAGGGGCAGGTAAACAGGCTGGCTGCACCAAGCAATGGAGTTTCACCGACAAACTCGACATTACCTATGCCCCCAGGGCTTATAGGTGTCCCGAACTGCGGCGTATGGATTCACAATATAAACAACTTATTGTTCAGTGCAGATCAGGGGCAACCGGCTAGGGGGACAACTGAATCTTCTAACAATGAAATCAATGTGACAACAGCATTAAAAACACTTGATTTGAAACTATTGAAACTAAAAAAATTGCAGCTTGAAGTTGCTTATTTCCAGCAGTGCTTGAGAGAAAAAATAGTTCCAAAAGGTTTACGCTCCACCTTTTGCCCTACCAACTTGTTTAACAGCACCGACTTTTGCAAAGACTTGCTATTGTTCTTTGAAAATCAGGGGAGCCAGCTGTTAGAGCTACTAATAAAACATTATAACATCCAAATAACATTGCTCATTGAGGAAGTCAATAGCTTGGACACTAATTTAAAAGAAAACTTGTACTTTGATAGGTACAAATATGACTATTCCAGAATTTTCTCAAGTATAGATGGTCTACTGGAGAAATACAAAGAAAATAAAAACAAGAAACTGGCTAGAGACAGACAGAGCTATCTTAATAATTCAGCATACCCCAAGTTACTGTTTACTTCCATTACCTCTCAAAGTAACTTGGTGGATGATGACAACAATACCTCTAATTTTTTGGGTGAACAAGAAGAGGATACCCAAGACCATATGAGTAACAGCAGTGTCCCTAACCAAGTGGTGCAAAGCACTAGACCTAAAATTCACAACACAAGGAGTAACCAATACAACAACAATGGCAACCAAAGAGAAAATTATCCTGGTGACCATTTTTTAGGGAAGGCGAAGACTCGTCCATTCCCGAAGAAGAACTGGAACAATCGGTCTTAAACCTGGAAGCTCAACCCTATAACCATCTGGGCGTCTTAAAAGTTTTGAAAAACTCTAAAGGTGACTTTACAATATATAATTTTTCTACCTTTGAGGTGGTTCCAAGTTTGATAGAACTTTTAGCTTTTGGTTACTCTTTTGTACCATCATCGAGATGTAACCTAGTAAGGACACTTATTGATTTAAAGTGTTTTGTAAGAAAACTGAATTTAAAACTACTTTACGACAATTCGGGTACGGGTAGTAACGACTTAAAACTAACTAGCTCTTTCAACCCCCCCTTACACACTGGGTTATTCTTGTTTGAAAAGATTTGTGAATTAGATTTTAGACACTTGACATGTACAAGACCTTTGTTAAAAGGGAAAGTGGAACACAATGTTACACAGGAGCAACTGACTGCCTTGGATGCATTAAGTAAAGCCCCAGTTAGGGTTTTAAAACCAGACAAGGGTGGTGGTTTGGTGATTCTTGACAATTACAAATACATTGAGAAAATGGAAAACATCCTGGAAGGAACTGCATACTGTTCCTCATCTTTGAATGAAATGAACACTTCATATTGTAGGAATAGAAGTTATTTTAGGGATTTGCACATTAATGGGAACATAAATACAGATACGTACAATTACATTGATATCATTATGCCAAAAACACCTGTAGTTTTTGGCATTCCCAAGATGCACAAAGACCTGCTTAATCCACCTTTCCGAGCCCTTATTGACAGCCGGATCTCTTCTACATATCCCTGTGCACAATTGGTGGACCACATTTTGAGTAAATATTTGAAACACTTTACTCAAATATGTAAAGATTCATGGTCCTTCCTTGAGAAAATACAAAATATTGAATTTAAAGACACATTAAACTTGCTCACTATTGATGTCATTGACTTATATACATCAATACCACATATTGAGGCAATAGAATGGATTTCCCTTCTGTTAATAGATCTGGAAGTGCCCAAACAAGAGATTGACACTATTTCCCAACTATTGGACATTATATTAACTTCCAATTTTTTCATCTTTAATGGGAAAGTGTACAAGCAAAATCAAGGTGTAGCGATGGGGTCTCCTAGTGGCGCTTGCGTCGCAAACCTGTTTATGGCATATTGGGAAAAGCATTTTCTGTTTAACAACAATGAATTGATGAGTTTAGCCAAATCCTACACTAGGTATTTAGATGACATTTTTATATTGTTTGAAGGCAATAACATACAGGCTGAAAACTTTCTAACATCCATTAACAGTACCACTGAATTTTTAAAATTCACATCTAAATTCTCTGAAATTGAAATTGACTACTTAGACGTTAGACTGACTAAGGATTGTAGGAAAGGGCTATTTTTTTCTAACATATATAGAAAGCCCACCTACTGCAACTCTTTGCTACACTTTAAAAGTAGTCACCCCTTTAAACAAAAGAAAGCTATTATTAAAGGTCAAATAATACGTGCTTCCAGAATGTGTAGCAACGAGAAGCTGTTTTTGGACGAATGTGAACTCCTTAAGAAAATGTTCACCAATAGAGGTTACCCAGTCTCACTATTCAATCAAATTTCTGAAGAGGTAACTAAGAAAAGGGATTTAGGCTTTTTCTTACCTCTTCTATCACAGGGTCAAAATACCACTACAGTGGACACATCAGGATTGAGTATAAATAATGAGGGGGAGGACACATCGGCCATTCCGTGTTTGGAAGGCACTTGCGGTATGACAGGTAGCAGTTTCATTACCAGTTTCAGTTTGGATTCAAGAGCTATTGAGCTTATTCTTTACAAAAACTGGTACTTTATTACTAATGACGAACAACTTTTGGAAAAACTTGGGATGAAGCCCAGGATTATTTATAGAAGGGGTAGTAATCTGAAATCAATTCTGGAAAGATCTACTGGATCTGACTGGCCATTAAAGACCAAGGGCTGTTTTCAATGTGGCAACTGTAACTACTGTCACTTAGTAAGGGCATCAAGCTCTTTTACAATACGTGACAAGAAGTACAACATCAAACACAAATTAAATTGTGAGTCGAGGTCCATAGTTTATTTAGCCACATGTACTTGTTGCTCAGCCTTCTATGTGGGTAAATCTGACAGGAGATTGCGTGACAGGGTATACGAACACTCTTATGCTATGAGGAAGCACAATAAAGTTAATGCACTAGCAAAGCATATTGACAAACACCCTGGGCACAACTTTCAGTTTTTGGCCATAGACCAAGTTAACAAGCAGGAAAGAGGGGGTCCAATTTCTCTGTTTCTTGAAAACAGAGAATTGGAATGGCAACTTTTATTGGACTCATTTTCCTTCCCCGGCTTGAACGAGCATTGCAACATTGCTTGCATTTTAAAATTAAAAAGCTACAAACGTTAAAAAATACAAGGTGAGAGGTACGGTTCTGTTTCGGGAGAAACACAACTGTATTACATATACTCACTTTCTTTGGTCCAAATGAGGTCTGTAGCACCATTTGTATTTTGAAACTAAAAAGGACTATGCTGAAATACCAAACCAGGTAGGAAGAACTCACTCTAAAGAAAACTAGTGGCATGATACCATTGTTCTTTTAGGTTAGGGCACTTTCAGTTTTAGTAAAGGTTTACTAAGCTTAGCAACCATTTATTCATTTTGTGTATGAGCATAAACACTGACACCCTGTTTCACATTATGGTTCAGTTTTAAATTTCAACACTAATAGTGGGATACTGCAAGCGCAAAACTTGAATAAAACTTCTAAAAGGCGGTTTTTCCCATGAAAATGTTGGTAGGCGTAAGGTGGAACGTTAACGCACAGAAATCAAAGTGCGTATTGTTTTATATCACACTGTCAGTTTGACTGATTTTTTAATACAATTTTAAAATTTTACTGATTTATATTGCTAGTCAGGTTGTTTCATTACGCTAGGTAAGAAACAAAGCATGTTTTCATTTTATTGTTTATGAATTGCGTTTTACACTGATGAAACGGAACGAACAATATGCTTATAAGTAACCTTGGTAGGCATACAGCAGATGCTGTAGTCCGGAGTTGCTCGTTTCATCCATTGATTTTATTTTCTTCTTTTTATACTATTTGAATTTGTACAGTTGAAACAGATTACTTAGTGGTGATGTAGCACAACACATTAAAAGAAGGGCTATGTCTCTTTAAATTTCTTCAGTAAAAAAGCCCGCGCTGAGTAATTTAAAAGTGACGTTTTGTTTGTAAACTATTTGTACTTCTGAGGAAGCTGGAGCTGCGTCTCGAGCGAAAACGCTAAACTTTTTAAATCAATAAATTTTGCGTTAAAGGGATTTTTTACGTTTTTTTGCTTGGACTTCACTACCGATTCTTGATCACAGACTGTTTATTTTTGGAAAACTTTTCAGCTGGTACAACTCACTTATTTTGTCATGCACCTTTTTGGCGTTTGGACTTACCACTCTTGGGCTTCTGCCTTGGGTGTTTTAAACTAGGTAACAGACGAACTCAGCTTCACATGGATGGGAAGCCTGTTCCATACATACCTCTCAACCTGGAAACATCAAAAATCTGGACAAAGGCCCAAGAAAACTCCAGTATGAACTTTTTGGAATTTACCAGTAACATTTGGGAGGACAAGGTGGATTACCTTGACATCAGCATAGCTAAAGACTATGACACAAAGGAATTTACATCAAATATATATAGGAAACCTACTTATTCCAACACTCTCCTGCACTTTAAAAGCTGTCATCCTATACATCAAAATAAATCCCTAGTAAAGGGGTAGGGGGTGCGCATTGCGAGAATGGTTTCAGGAGATGTCCAATTCCTTGAACAACTGGGTGTATTAAAAAATATGCTGGTTAGAAGGGATTACCCAAGTGATTTTATTGACAGCATCTTCACAGAAGTGAAAATAAAAAGAGCACGAGGTCTATTCCAGCCCTTATTGGGGAAAACCCTGACCATTGGTAAGGAAAACAAACAAGAAGAGCAAATATTTGGGAAATCTGCTATTTGTAGATTTAATAACCAACTTTTTGATATTAAAAGGATCCTAAGGCAGAATTGGAGTATTTTTAGAGCAAATCAAGACTATTTAAAATAGCAGGGATGGCCCCTAGAATATTATATAAAAAAGAATAGAATTTTAAAAATATTCTAGAAAAAAACTGGAAAGTACATAAAAAGGGAGGAGGAGGAATGGTTAAATGTGGGTTTTGTCTCCAATGTAGAGACATCAGAGAAGGAAAGTAAATATTCCACATTTTGGCAAGTATTACTTATCTAAGAAGTATA
Organism: Protopterus annectens; assembly: GCF_019279795.1. Taxonomy (NCBI): domain Eukaryota; kingdom Metazoa; phylum Chordata; order Ceratodontiformes; family Protopteridae; genus Protopterus; species Protopterus annectens. The sequence continues at coordinate 1,974,337,360 of NC_056726.1, forward strand.
CATACAGCAGCAAGGGGGTTGTATATCCAGCAACATGTTCCTCATGTCCCTATTTTTATATAGGGAAAACTATTAATATTTTAAGGACACATATCTATCAACATAATTATGATATATGTAAACAAGATATAAAAAATGCCCTGGCTGCAGATATTTTGCTACATGATGGACATAAATTCACATTTATTATTATAGATCAAGTCAGTGTGGGGGAAAGAGGTGGCCCCTTTAATGATTTTTTAGAGCAGAAGGAATTGAAATGGCAGCTGAGAGCTAATGCTTCAGAATACCCTGGGTTGAACAGCGCCATATCTATTAACTCCATATTGAGATTAAAATCTGAATTTTATATGTAAATTATTTGGATGTCAAGTCATGATTAGATCCATATTTATGATACTGTTGATGTATAATATTTTAATTAAGTTCATTGATGTGATTTTAAATGCACTGTGACTTTGATTTGTACAGGAAATGAAGTCATTATTCTGGTAGTATAAAATGGGGTGGGGTTGACTGTTTTAATTGTTATCTGATGAAGTTTTTTGACTGAAGACGAAAGCGCTAATAAAGATTTTATTGAGTGTATTTCGTGGCTCCTTTGGTGTAATAGGTACAACCAGCCAAAAATTGGGACCCTAATTAACATAAAATTTGCACGCATAATTATGTAAACCCACCCACTCCAACAGAATTGTAGGATACAATCAATATGTATTTCTGCACAGTAAGTTATAAACGTCTAATTTCTGGTATGACTGTCTTTATTATTCATTAATTTACTGGTAAAAATCAAACATTTCATGAGGGACAGAGCTGGGAATAGACAGCTCATGCAATTGTCAATTATCCAGCATTTTAAAATGTCCAGATTTTTTGCATCATATTTTTGGTCTGTCCTGTCCCGCATTAAAAAAAAGTGTTTTTACTTGTAAATTATTAAGGATTGAAGTCAGTAAATAATAACATACATTTCTTTATGTATTATTTATTTATTTATTTATTTTATTTTACATTTGTTGACCGGGATAATCCGACTGAATATATGTCCATTTTCAGCGGAGGCCCGAGGAGAAAAGCTTCAGATAACACAGATAGAATATAACAGATATGAGTCAAAAATATTTACAAAGCCCCAGTAGGAACTCACAATATACACAGTGTGTACTAGTATACAAAAACAACAGGTTGCAGCAAGCTATTATGAGCAAGAGATGCGTACAATATTAATTTAAATAAGGCATTGAATAAGTAGTGATTAATCAGGGTTAGTACAGGGACAAAGGCAGCACTCTTTAAAATACTGTTTCAGGCCTTTTTTGAAGAGACAGTGGGTTTGAGAGTAAGGTTAGATGGAAGTGAATTTCAAGTTTTACCAATGACATTGGCAAACATGGAGTCACCAGCTGAGTTAATGGCTTTGTGGGTTTAGACCAACAGTTTATTGGATGATCATAGTTGCCTTGAATTATTGTATGGCTTTATGATATTTATGAGTGCCGGAGTATTTTCAGGGTGGTACAGAATTTTGTGTGCTACTATAAGCTGATTGAACAGAAGTAGGCTAGGCAGTTCTAGCCACTCGAGAAGACTGAGGTTTTGACAGTGATGTGTCCTATATGTTGAGCCTATGGCAAATCTGGCAATTTGGTTGTAACAGTGAGAGCACTTACTAAATTCAGTTTTGCTCAAATTGGAGAGTATGGTGGAGGCATATAGAAGGGTGTAGAGTAGGTGTGAGTGGGCGATTGCAGTCCTAGCTAATGGAGTTAGAAAAGGTTTGCTTCTATATAATGAACCAAGCTTCTTATTAATGGTTTTTATAGTTTTATGGATATGCAGATCAAATTTGAGATTATTGTCCTAAAAGCTTAGCATGGTCATCTGGAGAGATAGAGGTGCCGTTGTTGGATGTTATGGAGAAGGAAAATGGGGTGGATCTACTGGTGGGGGTAAAGAGGAGCAGTTTAGTTTTGTTGGGATTTAACAACAGACGGTGATTAGAGAGCCAATTTTCAACTGTGTTAAATGTGTTTTTTGTTAAGGTTTGTGAGTCTAAAGGGGAGGAGGCTGTACAGATCAGGGTAGAATCGTCTGCATATTGAATGCAGGTTACATCAAGGATGGCAGTATGAAGACTGGTGATGAAGATAGAAAAGAGTAGAGGACCTAGAATAGAGCCCTGAGGGACACCAAGGGTGAGAGGTAGCAGGGTGGACAGTTTGCCCTGCCATAATGCATCCTGTTGTCTGCCATTCAGATAGGATAGGAACCACTGAATAGCATGGTTATCTAAGGAGATGGATTTTATGGAGTGGATGAGTAATTTGTGGTTGACCCTATCAAAGGCCTTCGACAGGTCTAGAAGTAGGACGGAAGATAGCCTGTTGTTGTTCCTATTTTGGAATATGGTATTTGTAAAAGAAAGGAGGGCGGAGGTGATGCTGTGATGTGGCCTAAAGCCATGCTGAGAGTTGGCAAGCAGACCGTTCTAAATGAGATAGTCCATAAGCTGCTTGTGAATGCACTTCTCCATTAATTTGGCTAGTGGTGAGAGAATGGCAATGGATCTGTTGGATAGTTCTGTTGAACTTCCACCTTTGTGGAGTGGGATAACATGGGATATTTTCCAGATTGAGGGGATAGTTCCATCAGTTAGTGTTCTATTGATTAGGATAGAGATAGGGAATGCTATGGTGTTGGCAGCTTTTTGTAGGTACTCTGCAGGAAGGAGCTCAACAGAAAGGGTGGTTGGTTTTAGTTTTTTGATAAGGGTTCTGATAAAAATGGTAGAGACAGGTTGGATGTGAAAGGGGGGATGAGAAGTGGGTGTGTTAGTGGTAGAGTTAGAGTGGGTGGGAGTAAGTTGGTCAGCTAAGGACTGAATAGTTTCAGTGAAAAAGTTATTAAAGGCAGTGGCAACAGTTTCTCGGGATATATGGGTGTAGTTTGATGGTGTTGGGTTAGTAGATTGTCCTGGATGAAGAAGTTGGTTAATACCTGCCCAAAACTTTTAGAGATTGTTTTGGTGTTTAAAGTGGAGGTTCTGGTAGTATTTTTTTTGTCTACCAAAATTAGTTTTTATGTATTATTTCTAAGTTGACGATATCTTACTTGGTCGAGGAGGGCTTTAGTTGTTTGCCATTTGGTCCAGGCTATATTTCTAAGTTTGATTTTTATCTTAGTTTCCTTTGTGAGCCATGGAGCAGTATTAGATTTAGTCTTTATAGTATGTGCAGGAGCATGGGAGTCAAGGATGCTCAGGAATTTATTGTTAAAGAAAGCTATGGCTTCATCTAGTGGTAGATTTTTTAAGATTGACCAGTTGACTGATTTAAGTTCATTTAGGAAGTTAGTAGGATTGAAGTTTTTATTATTTCTGATTGTTTTGTATGTAGTCTTGTGGTGGATTTTTGCCTTATGCTTAATAATATAAGTTACTGTTCGATCACTTAGATCATTGAGGAGAGTCCTTGCTGTATACAAGCTTGAGTGGCTATTGATAAGTACCCAATCAAAGATACTTTCCCTGTTGGTGAATTTACTAATCCTAGTGGGAGAGGTTATTATTTGTGTGAACCCAAACAGATTTATATGGGTGACAGAGGATTCAGCTGAGCAGGTGTACCAGTCGGTGTTAAAGTCACCAAGAACAATGGCTTCTTGGGGGTAGATAGTGGACAACCATTGGAGGATATCTTTCAGAGTGCTTATTTTATTGCCTGGGGGAATGTAGACACAGACAATATTTATACTCTTATTATTGTTAATTTGTAGTTTGATAATGAGGATTTATGCATTATTAAATGGGGGCTGTTGAAATGGATCTCTATTAACACTTAATGTATTTTTGTAAAGAACTGCTATCCCACCTCCCTTCTTAGTTGTTTGGTCTAATCGGTTTATGTTGTAGTAATACCTCATTATTGGCAGTAGTAGGTTTAAGCCGGGTTTCTGTAAGACAATATGTCTGGGGAATGAACTGCTACGAGGGCATGCAGGTTGGGGATTTTATTATTTATACTTCTTATACATTTATACTACATTTGATGTTAGGACTAGTATCCTTCAGAAATGCATGCTAAAGCAAAACCTGTGATTCTAGCAACGTCTCTAAATTAATAAAGGCAGTATCCTCCCCCAAATTATTTTTATCTTTGTCCAGAATTCTTGCTCTAAAAGATTAAGGATGCCACCTCATAATTCTCTTACTCTGAGAGCTGAAACATTTCTTTGACTTGCTGCCCAGAAATAAAACTATAATTGGTACAAAACAACATGCATATGCATTAAATGTCAGATAAGTCATTTAAACATAGTACTGTACAGTCTGTCTGACTTCAGACTTACGAGGAACCACCACATTAACTTTCACACTTTCCACTGAATATAACCATTTACTGTTTCAGCACCTCAGTGGCAAGGAATGTCAGAACAGTTTGCATTTCACACTTAAGTGCAGTCTAATAGAAAACATTATGGCTGGACTGTTTGATTACCGTAGATTAACACAGAGTGAGTAGAAAATAATTGATGTCAATCTCCCCAAAGACCCCACACACTCGATTTTGTGTTAAACAAAGAATAATTATTGCATATCATAGCCCAAACCACTGGAAGTACCACTTTCAACAAAACTCAAAATATTTTATGTTCCATAATGCAGCAGCCCCTAGGGGCTAACCTTAAGAAAGGAAAAAAAAATGTGAAGCACCAGGAATCCAGCTATAGCAACAGCTATAGCAACATAATTCCAAAATATGGCACAAAAGCAGCAGTCCATCACCTGCTATTAGAAAGCATATGTCTAAGGTTGACACATGTCAATCGATGTGGCAATGTATTAACAAACATTAACAAAAATAAAATTCACAATAAAGCAAAAAGTCATGCAAAAAACTTAGCAATGAAAAATCGAACTCAGCAATGTACCATATAGAAATTTAATAAGATCTTTAATAAAATCGTATTAAATTTCTGTATGGTTCGTTGCTGAGTTTGCTTTTTGTTGCTAAATTTATTAACAAAAACAGTAGTGCAAAGGTACTCGACCTGTAATTCTTAATTTTCAGTCCCCTTGTCTCAGATCTCCTGCTTTTTTTGTAACTTCTTGCTCTGGTGCCTGCTAGTCTGCAACTAGAAGCAATAAAAATGTTCCTAAACCTTCTCTATCACAAAGCAGTCCAGCTTCAGCAGTACCATGTCCATGTGTGTGTCTCTGTTTATATAGATGTTGCTACAATATTGTTACTGGGGGAAAGAAATGTCATTCAACAATCCCTTGCTAGTTAAGGAAGACAAACGTATCCAAGTCCTTGTTTGTAAATGAGCAGCACTTTGATGTTAAAATAACAGGCAAAATCCACGTAAACGAGCAGCACTTTATTATTAAAATATCAAACAAAGCAGAACAATGCAAACAACAAGTGGGTTTGTCCTATTAAGTTAGGAAATATATCAGAAGATGTTATACAAAATGTACTGTGTTTAAATAAATTAAAACAGCTCGCCATTAACCACTGACATCAAGGATTCTTAAAGGAACCCTTACGGATTACATTGTTAAATTAGAAAATACTAAGTAGTCCATTTTAAAAAAAATTCATTTTAAAGAAGAAGAAAGACAGAATAATATGATATATATATATATATATATATATATATATATATATATATATATATATGTATACACACAAAAATGTTGTTATGCTTTGATATTTTAATAATAAAGTGCTGCTCATTTACTCGGATTTTGCCTGTGATTTTAATATCAAAGTGCTGCTCATTTACATAGACTTGGATACTTTTTTTTAGCTCTTTGCTAGTTAACTTGCAGAGTGCTCACTGTGAATACATTGCCCACCTCAAGAGTGCGGGGAGCTGCAGCCTGTCCTTGTCTACTGGGTGGTCTGCAATCTCCAGCATCTTTAGAAATTACAATATATTTGCTCTGGCATTAATTTATCCAAAGTAGTTTTATTCTATTACAAAAATGATATCTATGCGAACTAAGATATAGAAAGAAATAGAGCACATAACTGTCAATAATTAACAAAGAAACTACAAAACTCGTACTACAGAAAGTGGGACAGTGAACTGGAAAAAGCAATAATGTAAGGATTGGGGCACCTAGCATTTTTTTTCCACAGGGCAGTGCAGTGTGCAGTGTTGTATCCCCCTAAAATTGTATGCTAAATGTCTACTAAAAATACACAAAGAAAATGAGGATGGAAATGCAGAATGAAACTTTTATGAAGAAACAACAAGGCTCTGGATTTTGATAATCGGTAATTAGCTTTGGATTGGGGAGGGGTATACTACGATGTATAAATGATATACTGCTGTGTAACAAGAGAAGTACCTAAGTGTATGCAGTCATTTCTTTGCCCAGTATGACAACTGTATATTTATTAGTAGTTTAGTTAGCAAACAGGTTACTGAAAGTGCTTTTGGTGAGACTGACACGCAGTCAGAGGTCAGGCAGTGTCTCACTCTGATGCTGGCATTAACAAAAAAAATTGTAAAAAAAAAAAAAAAAAAAAAAAAAAAAAAATCGTGATTTCAAGGGGCCACTCTGGAATTCATGCCACCTTATTATTTTATCCTCAAAACCAGGAAATTCCAAGGAATTCAGTATGGTTGAGAGGTATGCTTAGACCTTGTATGTCTGGTACTGTATGACTTATGAATATGTAGATGTAAAAGTGTGGGGTTTGTGGATGCTTTGTAATTCAGGCATAGATCACCCCTCAGGAATCTATAGGAGACTGAGTATAAGGGAAGACAATGTGCATAAGGCAGGTTTGTTACACCTGGTATTCTTTTTTAAGGAACCTCTGAGGTCACTCTGGTTGCTGCATATGTCTGGTCAGGTACATACCGAAGGGAGCATTATATTCTATGATTGGTCTGATAAGGGAGGAGTACAGTTTATAAAAGATGACTGTCCACTATTAGCATGTATATAATTATTGGAGTATGTAGGTTTACAATACACATGTGATAACCTAATTGTTTGTGTTTTAATGACATTTTTCTTTATAAAGGATGACTGTCCACTATTAGCATGTAAATAATTATTTGGTGCATGTAGGTTTACTATTCACAGTAGATGAAAACATCTGTTGGACTTATTAAGTGAACATCAGTACCCAGTGGTGAACTAAGGTCGGGCGGCACGATGCCATGGTAATCCTATGACTAGGCTCGTAAAGGCTCCAGGGCCATTAGCCTAGTACACACCTATGAACCTATTGGACTTATCTAAGTGAACATCAGTACACAGTAGTGAATATTAGCCACATCCCACTTACTGGTAAATAACAAAAATTTGCATGATGTATTAAGCAAATCTGTATATTATGAATAATGTTACCAGGACCATCAACCAAAAAAAAAAAAAAACATCATCAGTAAAACACACACAAAATCTTTACATGAAACCGAGTGCCTACCCAATGCATTAGAACAGTCCTTAATAACTGAAACATGCTCACTGATCCTCTCCCAAATCTTCCTCACCATCTTCCCTATACAGAAACTATCACAAGTTTCACACTAGGGACAATAAACCACATTTTTACTTTTACACATGTAATTTTTGTCAGTAGTGACAAATTAGTTGTCAATAACTAAACTAGACACTTTAAAAATATGTGTACAAAGTTTGCAAGATTCACATTTGAGTTTTTGTATTACCCCCCTCCCCCCACACACACATCATATGTAAAAGGATACCCTTCTCCAAGAGACCTTTAAAATTCTTACCTTTTTGCCAATACAAGATAGCTCATCTCCTGTCTTATTAAGAGTTTCCAGGTAACCTTGAAGAATAATAACTGGAGGATGTTCCAAAGATAACTGGCAATTCTTAATAAGACAGGAGATGAGCCATCTTTTATTGGCAAAACAGATATGTATTTTAAATGTCTCTAGAAGACTGACACCAAGAATATTTTCGTTGACAGTACATTTCCTAGTGCATATTACTCCCAGCTTTGCAACTATATATAGTCAAAGAATTCTGTATGCACATAGCCTTTATTTCACTGTCTGTTTGTAATCACTTTACTGGCAGTGGTATTTATTTATTTATTTGTTTATTCGTTTGTTTGTTTCCTGCCTCTTACAAACATACATGCATATATACATGCATTCACTTATCTTCATACTGTTTAAATTCTAAAACATTAAATCTGCATGTTCTCAGAAACAGCAGCATTTCCTGGAGAATATTTTCATATTCTGGTCTGTAAATACCAGAACTACAGTATGTTTGAACACTGTAAATCATTTTAATCATGCAGTGCTTTCTTAAGTAGTGGGAACAAGTATGTTAGATCAATTAACATCACTTTGGACAGTAGCGATGCTAAAGGCTTCATAGCTTCATAGAAGGTTACTAGGCTAACAGCCCTAGAACCCTTACAAACCTAGCCATATTTATACTGAGTTGGCCCAATTGTCAGTTGTTAGGTAAGTGAAATTCTGAGGTAAGGGGCTATGGTAGTTAATACCAACTTCTTCTGTCCAGGAGGGACATGGGTGCCACCCCGGAGTAAATTTGTGGTTACCCATCCATTGATCCAGGTTGCCTTTGAAGAGGGTCAGGGTGGGGCTCTGTTTTACATGAATTGGAAGATTGCTCCAGAGAAGTGGCAGTCTCTGGGAGATGTATTAGTCTCTCCAGCTTGACCTGTTCATGTTAGAGACTAGGTTAAGATCCCCAGAAAGAGTAATCCTTGTGCAGTTTGATTTACGAATGTGTAGCATTTCCATCAGGGCCAGGTCCGAGGCTGCTCTGTAAGCCAGGCACAGGTCATTCCTTCCCAACATGTAGGAGACAAAATATAATGACAGGGCTTTCAGTCTTTCTGTGTAAGACTTGTTTTATGAACCCTGTAATTTCTTGGTAAGAAACCTCTGCGGTCTCTCCAATTGTTGCAGGTGTCTGGTGAGGTACATGCAAAAGGGAGCATTGTACTCAATTACTGAGCTGATGAGGGCCGAGTATAATGGAATTATAACATCCTTAGATCTGGATGTGATGCTTTTACTTATAAGATGTGCCACATAGAAGTATTTCCTTACTACTGTGGATATGTGGTGGTCAAAGTTCATATAGCTATCACCCTGAGTACCCAGATCATGTATTATTGGGTCTACACTTAGGGGGTGCTGTCTATAATGTAACTAGCAGGGATGTCAGCTTTCCCAAAGGGAATAATAATGAATTTAGATTTAATCCGTGGCTTTGGCACCAATCATTTGTCAGTGTTAACCCTGTCTGCAGTATATTAGCATCATTGGGGGACTCAATGATTGCTCCCAATTTGCAATCCATGTTTGCCATCCATGTTTGCCTTGACTTCTGAGAAATAAATTCTGAAGAGTAAGGAGCCCAGCACAGAACCTTGTAGTATGCCACTGGTGACTGGTCTTTTGCTAGAGGTGAAGTCATCCACTTTGACAGTATGTGTACTGTCGGAGAGCCAGTTGGCTACCCATCTGGTAATGTAGGGGTTAATTCCCTATTGGGAAGTTTCTCTATAATACCTGAGTGGGGAATTATGTCAAATGCCTTGGCTAGGTCAAGATAGGTGGTATGCACTATCTTTCCCTCGTCCAGGGCCTTGATAACTTTCTCAAAGAAGTCAAACATGTTTAACAGGCATGAGCTACCTTTAATGAATTCAAACTGGGTTGGGTTCAGAACTTGGAGATTTCCTGTGTCCTTGTTAATAAGGTCCATAATGATTCATTCCATGGCCTTGAAGATGAGGCTAGTCAAGCTTATGGACCTATAATTCCCAGACTCGGTTGATGGTCCCCCTTTGTGCAGAGGGATTACTGTTGCTGTCCTCCATTCCGCCAGAGAATAGCCAAATTACAGAATGAGGTTAAACAGGGATCCAAGTGAGTCTGCTAGGTCAGGCTTTAAGTTGTTTAAAGTGCAACCTGGGATGTTGTCTGGTGCTGTGTTTTTAGCCTTGAAGAGCACTGAGATGACCTGCTCTCTTGCGATAATAGGCAGAGGAATGGTGGCAGGTGTACTTTGGGGGATGACTGGAGGGTGAAGTTTACTCCATATCTGTCAGCTAGCAGGTTAGCTGTTATCTCCAGTTGAGTATGGGTGATGCCATCCACAACCAGTAAAGCAACGCCCTACCTAAATATACCAACTTCAAGATCATAATACAATGTGTAAAAGGACAAATTCCAGACAATGGCCAACCTCTGGTTTCCCCTAGTTAAAATTCACCGCTTGATGAAGAGCGGCTTCGCTAAATAGGTGTTCAACAAATTATATAGGCCTGTTTATACTAGGAATCTAACAGGTGGCTTATTTTTTTCAGCATGACCTGGTTTTAATCTGGTCAGGTACAGCCAATTCTGTACAACTGCTTAAGTGGCTATACAGGGCATTGGTGTACACCTCTGCATAGGAGTCCATGTTATCTGCATTCGAGTGGGCTTCAAAACTTCTTATGCCATAACTTAGTAGGAGGTAATTTGTCTTTGAAAACTTTTTAAGCATTTTTGAGCTTGATGGGGTATCTGGTCTTATATGAACGAGACTGATTTATGGTACAATCTTACAACAAAGGAGCACATCACACGGGGGGGGGGGGGCAATGTTCTCCCATGTTAGTGAGTACTATGCCCAGGACATTGAGCCTCTTATGAGTGCATTGAGTAGCTGTTCCAGAGCATTTGCACTGATAAAGTCCAAGAACCTCTGAGCCAGTATGTTTGTGGTCATGTATGTTTCCCATTTGATTGTAGAATAATTAAATTCACCCATGAGTAAGGTGCTGTGTGGTATGGCAAGTGACTCCAATATCACAGTAAAAATATGTGGACTGAGTGCAATGTACACAACTACAAGTCTGAAGATCTGCAAAATGACTTAGGTTCATAGGTTCATAGGAGTTTACTAGGCTAATGGCCCTAGGATCTTTTCAAGCCTTGCCATGTAAAAAACCCATGTACCCTAATTGACCATAGTTAGATGGTTGTTGTTAGCAGAGTGATTCTATGATTAGCACTGTCTGCCCCTGTCAACGAAGGACATAGGTGCTATCCCCGGTGTGAATTTGTGGTCACCCATACAATTGTCCAGGTTGTGCTTAAAAAGGGTCATTGAGGAGCTCTGCTTCACATGAAGTGGGAGCTTATTCCAGAGGACCTGCAATCTCAAGGAGATATATCTGTCTCTCCAGCATGTTCTGTTAACGATCAAAGTTTAGATTCCTGTCAACCTGTGTCCCAAATCTCGCACCACTGGGTTTGTGCTTAGAGGGGTGCTATTTTTGTCATAATTAGTAGGGGCTACTTCTTTGCCAAAGGGGATAATGAGGCATTTTTTTGCATTTAGTTGCAGTCCATGGCTTTGGCACAAATTATTTGTCTCTGGCAGCCCCTTCTGTAATATGTTAACATTGTTAGGGGACTCTGTGATTGTATCCAGTTTACAGCCATCTGCAAACTTGGTAAGTCACAGGCCATGTACTTTTGCCTGGACTTCAGAAAAAGAGATTTCAAACAGTAATGGGCCCAGTACAGATCCTTCTGTTACACCACTGGTAACTGGTCTGCTGGTGGAGGTGGACTCCCCAACTTTGTCAGGGTACATTCTGTCGGTGAGCCAGCTGGCTTCCCATCTAGTGACAAATGGGTTAATCCCCTGTTTTTTTTATTTCTCCAAGTCATTTGTGTTTCTAATACCATGATGGGAATAGACCCCATTCCTAAGTCAAAGTATGATTAAAGTTCATGAAATTGATATTGTTTCAGTCTTTGATGTCAGTCAAAAGTGCTCTTCACAGCACCTGCAATGTGCCCAGTAATGACTCCTACAATTCGTATGGAGTTACATATATTGGTAACATATCTAAATACAATTGTAAATTATTTTTTATAAGATCTGTTGTTTCTACTACTATTGGAACTGTCTGGGTATCTTTCTTCTACATTGTTCTCATTTCTGCCTGCAAATCTTCATATTTTATGATGTTATGTCTCTCTACACAAGTCACTGGGTGTAGCAATTTCAGTAATCAATGGTACTTTTATCTTCTTTTCATGGACCACTATATCTCGTTTTATCACATCTATCATTTGAACTGTTGGTAATGGGTGATCCCATGTGATGTAGGCTTCATAATCTTCTATGATGCTTTGTGGATCATGTTTCCAGTGTTTTTCAACTACTTCAATATTATAATGTTTGCACAATCACCAGTGCAACAGGCTTGCCACATTATTTTGCCTTTCAGTATACAATCCTTCTGCCATTAGTATGTCACAACCAGCAACAAAGTGTTTGACTGTTTCCAATTCTGTTTTACAAAACCTACATTTGTCTGTTTCTCCCACATGTTCAATGGACTTTGTAAACCAACGTATACCTAACCCATTATCTTGGGTCACCAATATTAACCGTTCCTCTTTTGGTTTATGAATTTTCCTCTCCTTAACCATTCTTGCATTTGATTCTGATCAACATGAGTTTCTTCCAAAAGTTTTCTATACTTGCAACTATATTTATGCACTTTCCACATTTCTTGCCATCTCATCTGATCCTTCATCTTATATATTTATTTTGTTTTTTGGCACATTATGTTGCTGCCTGATTTTTATCTACTTCTGGTTTGATTTCCATTCTTGCTTAATGCCGATATGCTTCGGCTAGACTAAGCAGGGAAGTCATCTTAGATTTATTCTCCTCAAGTTTCAAAACTTTCACTATGTTTGGAGCTTGTGAGGTCATCAGATATGTGTGCAGTCCAACGATTGCAGATCAATACATGTAATCAGTTTCAAGGAGGACCATACCTCCTTCAGAATGGGCTTGGTATACACTGATTTTTATAAATCATTTGGTGAACATGAAGAATCCTTTTTGTTTTCCTGTTTAATCTATCCAACACGTTTTGGGGACAGTCATTCACTCCAAAACTGTAAGTTAGGACAGGAAGAGCAAGTTGGTTTATAGCTTGGATTTTGTTCCTAGATGTCAACACTGTTTTCAGGATTAATTTAAGTCTTCTAAAATATTCCTTACTAAGTTTATTCACATTTGTTCATGTTTTATTGTTGATCCTTTATCAATTCCCAAATATTTATACACTCCCTCTTGCTTTAAGTTCTTTTATATCACATTCTTGTCCCAAACTGATGTTTTCTTGGTGCTGCAGTTTTCTTGATTTAAAGGTTGCTTTTGCACATTTATCAACACCAAATGACATTCTTATATCATATGAAAAAGTTTTGACTACTTGCAGTCGTGCTTTCAGTTCCTCATCTGATGAGCTGTACAGTTTTAAATCATCAACAAAGAGAAGATGAGAGGTTTTTACACTTTGTTGTTTTCTAGGTGCCAAATTATAGCCATGGCCTTATCTGTTAAGTAGACAGGTTAATTGGTTAAGGGCAAGACAGAATAGCAATGGTGACATGGAGTCACCCTGGAATATCCCACTTTGAATTTTTATCCCTGGAGAAATAATTTGCCCTTTATCATGGCTTAATTGCAAAGTGGTCTGCCACTGTTTCATAGACACTGTAACATAGTTGATCAGTGTGGGGTGTATCTTATACATTTTAAGCACTCTTTTATCCATGAATGTGAGATATTATCAAATGTTTTTTGTAGTCAATCCATGCCATACTTAGATTCTTACAAGAATAGACCACGGACTCCTTGTGCCAGCAAGCAACCACAAACGTAATCTTAACGCAAATTTTATTAATTACAAGCGTTTTCGCCACACAACAATGTGGCTTCTTCAGAGAAAAAGTAATAACAATATGAAAAAGTGCACACCTCTTTTTATATTACTGGGAAGGGAAATGACATCACAGAATGTAAAAGGGCTCAATAAGCTCATAAAATAATAATACACATTTTTTGAAGGATAGTCAACCTATTAATCAAACTCCAGCCTAAATAATTAAGACCTCAAGAATAATAAAAATAATAATAAAACCAAGAGCTGAAAAATAAAATAATGTATTGAAACAACTTGTAAGCAAGCTACTTAATAAAAAGTGTTTGTCCCTATTAAAAAAGGCATAAACTAAGTCAGATCACTACAAATTAAATAAAATAGTTACAATAATTAATAGAAACACATTAAATTCAAAATAAAATAAAAAATAAACAAGAATGGATGGTAATTGTTTTACTATAAAACAATGCATAATAAATGCACAACAGTGCTCTACCGCAAAGAGCTCCTCATTCTAAGTACTGCAGAAATGTTGCAGTTTTCGTTTAAACCTGGATGGCAAAATGCGTCCATGCGTAATTGCCACTCAAGTTCCCTTAGTTCTAAGAGCAATGATATAGGGCCCCCACGAATGTTACTGCTTACTTGGTCGATGGCCATAAATGAAAAAGAGTGCCCAGGATGGATGTCTATGTGTTTTGCTAGTGCATTGACGTCACTATTTTTCTTAATAGTGTACATATGCTCATAGACCCGGTCTCGTAGCCTGCGGTCAGTCTTCCCTAGATAGAAAGAGGGGCAACAATCACAAAAGGCCACGTATACAACAGATCTGCTCTCACAGTTAAGTGGAAATTGGATTGTGTACTTCTTGTCCCTTATTGTATAAGTCTGGCCAGCCCTCATTTTATGGCACCAATTACAGAACCCACATGGGTACATCCCTGTTCGTCTATTGAAACTTTTTTTGGAAAAATCCCTTTGTAGGAGTTCTTTAAGATTGTTGTTCCTTTTGAAGACTAAGTTGGGAAACAATCCCAATTTCTCTGTAAGTTCTGGGCTTCCCAAAATAAATTGCCAGTTCTTACTTATTAGTGAGGTGATAGTCCTAGAATTAAGACTATAGGTGTTAACATAGCTGATTGAAAATTGACGTCCATTACTATTCCTGATGGTATCACACTGTGGAGTAGTGTTACCAGGAGATACCTGGAAAACAACATTGGGACTAGGGTGAGATAAAGGTTGACCCTGAAGGATGGGTTTATAAAACCCATTCGTCCTTTTGGCTGTGACTTCTGACGTAATTTCATCCACTAGATGTCTAGGGTAGCCCCTGTTAAGGAACATGTTACCCAAGGTGTCACATTCACTCTGGAAAGCAGCAAAATCACTGCACATTCTACCTGCCCTAACCATTTGCCCCTTCACAATAGATCTCTTTTGTTTGAAGGGGTGGTGGCTGGAGAAGTGCAGGAAAGAGTTGCAATATGTCGGTTTTCTGTAAACACTAGATGTATAAGTGTTAACATTTTTCTTTAATTTCACGTCAAGGTAATCAATTTCACATACCGAAAACTTCGATGTGAATTTCAGGAAATCTGTTGTACCGTTTAAGAAATGTACAAATTGGGTAGCCTCCGTATTACTACCACGAAAAAGGATGAAAATATCGTCAAGGTATCTTGTATAGAATTGCAGGTACCGCATCTGGTCTACGGACGAGAAAAGGAAATTCTTTTCCCAGTATCCCATGAAAAGGTTGGCCACGGAGGCCCCACAAGGGGAGCCCATCGCCACACCTTTTTTCTGTAAGAAGTATTTCTTATCAAACAGGAAGTAATTTGATGACAGTACCACATCCAAGATTTCTGTAACGAGGTCAACTTCCATTTTTGGCGCTCCAAGGTCTATGAGGAGGAGGGCTATCCATTCCAAAGCTTCCTGGTGTGGGATAGAAGTGTATAAATCCACAACGTCGATGGTGAGAAAATTATTCTCATCATCAAAAGGTATGTTGTTAAGATTTCGCAGGAAGGTCCAGGAGTCTTTGCATACTCCATCAAGGTTCTTCAGGTATTTTGACAGGATCTTATCCACTAGTTTAGCACTAGGATACGTCATGGATGATCTACCGTCAACTAACGCCCGCATTGGCGGGTTGTTGACATCCTTGTGAACCTTGGGTATGCCGAACATTACTGGAATTTTTGGCAACGTGAT
Organism: Protopterus annectens; assembly: GCF_019279795.1. Lineage (NCBI taxonomy): Eukaryota > Metazoa > Chordata > Ceratodontiformes > Protopteridae > Protopterus > Protopterus annectens. Next base: position 1,974,353,316 of record NC_056726.1, read on the forward strand.
ATCTATGTAATTGTAGGTATCAAGGTCTATCATAACTCCCAAAAACAAATCACGGAAGAGCCCTCTCATCATGTTGTGGGTCCGGTGTATTTCATTAAGTGAAGCTGGAGAGTAAGCTGGTGAATGCAGTACATCAAGCATTTTCTCGGTATATCTAGAGTTGTCCATGATCACTAGACCCCCTCCCTTGTCAGGTTTAACTAGTCTGACTGGGTAATGACAAAGTTCTTCCAAAAGTGAAGCTTGCTCTTTAGTGATGTTGTATTTTAAGGGTTCAATATTAATCGAACAATCCTTAAATGAGTGTCTAATATCAGCCTCACAAACTCTCTCAAATAACTGTAGGGAGGGATGGATAGGGGGATAGAACACACTGGGCAACCTTAAAGAATCATGAGGCGGGACAGAATCATTGTTAAAGAGTAACCTGAAATTTAACTTTCGAACAAAGCATTTTAGCTCTATAATTTCCTTAGAAATGTCACCCATTTTACTAGGGACAAAAGTATAACCAAGGGCGAGTAGCTCAACAAGTTCTTCCTTTAGTTGGAGTTCTGTAAAGTTGTAAATAGTAAAATCTCCTTTTTGATTTAAGGTGATTCTTGAGGCCTCATGTTGATCGTAAAGACTAGTAGCACTAGTTATATTATTGTTGTTTGCACCCCCTGTGTCACTGCAGTGGGGGGAACGGTTGTCAACAGTAGTGAGACTCACAAACATCAAGTCCTGTTCTGTCTCTTGGTGTATTGTTGCCGGTAATTGCGTTTGCCAAAAAAATTGTTGTTACTCTTACTACTGCTATCCCTATTATTTTGAATGCTTTTGTTACCTGGGTTGTTGTTCTTAAGCCCTTTAATTCTGTCACTACGTCTAGGCCCCACCTCTTCCTCCCCTAAAAAGTCCTCATCTAAATAGGGTTCGTCCAAGTCAGTGTTGGATGTAGGGTCAAGTTGTTCTTGACTAGTCCTAGCAATAGACTTCTGAGGGTCTAGAACCTGTAGTTTAGGATATGCACTGTTGTCCCGGTAGGCCAACCTGTCCCTTACTAACTTTTTATTTTTATTTAGTTTTAACTTAACTAGCAGTGTATCAATACTTGACAAGGTACGGTCATAGTCGAACCTGTACCTTGCAAAGTTTAAGTCAGCTTTAATCTCTTTATCTAAAACATCAATTTCCTTCAATAAAACACAAACATACTGGTTCTAATGTTTGACAATCAGTTCCAGCAATTGCAGACCTTGCTGTTGGAATAAATCCTTCAAATCCACAAGGAAATTGCTGTCATTAATTAAACCAGAAGGGGAAAAATTACTCCGAAGGCCCTTCGGGACCAGTTTCTCTTGAATACATTGTTTAAAGTACCCTATCTCAAGTTGCAATTTTTTCAACTTGAGAATTATACTGTCAAAAGTTTTCAATTTGGTTGTCAATAAATCATTGCTTGAAGCAGTATCATGTTGTCCTGATGAATTTTGTTTAGGCTGGGAAAATTGAAAGTTATCTGTGTTGGCCATCCATTCGTAAAAAACGAATGGTGCATTTACATTGTCAGTATGCCCTGAAGTTGATGCAATATTAACAGCTGAGACTGTCCGCTGTAAAGATTGTGCAGTCCCAATAACCGAGTCTGAGTGGGCTACACCGTCACTGAAAGGACGCCCTTCTTTGAGGTTTATACCCGTTCTAGCGTTAGAAACAGACACACCATTAGAAACAGTACCTGCAGTAAGGGTAGCTCCAAAGCCGCTAGTTTCCTGCACCACAGTAGTTTGCCCTGGAAAAAGCTGTGAGCCTTGCTCATTGGTAAGATGAACAGGTTGTGCTGTGGGTATTGGTGAGCTGGAACTCGCAAGGGAACTGTTAGAAGCGTTAATGCCTTGAACCAATACGGTAGTAGGGACCGCTGGCCGTCCTATGTGACCGTCAAGTCCTTCTAATAGGTCGAAGCGTGCATTTAGTTTGTCCAGTCTTTCCGATAAGGAAATAAGCAAGGCAGGAACATCAAGAGTTGAATTTGAAGTCACCTCAGTCACGCATGAGTGAGAGAAGATGCGAGGGCTGCTGGGACTAACAGGACTCCCCGTGGCCATGAAAACAAACGATAAGAAACCAAGTGCTGCCAAACCGTTGAAAATACAAGAATAGACCACGGACTCCTTGTGCCAGCAAGCAGCCACAAACGTAATCTTAACGCAAATTTTATTAATTACAAGCGTTTTCGCCACGCAACAATGTGGCTTCTTCAGAGAAAAAGTAATAACAATATGAAAAAGTGCACACCTCTTTTTATATTACTGGGAAGGGAAATGACATCACAGAATGTAAAAGGGCTCAATAAGCTCATAAAATAATAATACACATTTTTTGAAGGATAGTCAACCTATTAATCAAACTCCAGCCTAAATAATTAAGACCTCAAGAATAATAAAAATAATAATAAAACCAAGAGCTGAAAAATAAAATAATGTATTGAAACAACTTGTAAGCAAGCTACTTAATAAAAAGTGTTTGTCCCTATTAAAAAAGGCATAAACTAAGCCAGATCACTACAAATTAATTAAAATAGTTACAATAATTAATAGAAACACATTAAATTCAAAATAAAATAAAAAATAAACAAGAATGGATGGTAATTGTTTTACTATAAAACAATGCATAATAAATGCACAACAGTGCTCTACCGCAAATAGCTCCTCATTCTAAGTACTGCAGAAATGTTGCAGTTTTCGTTTAAACCTGGATGGCAAAATGCGTCCATGCGTAATTGCCACTCAAGTTCCCTTAGTTCTAAGAGCAATGATATAGGGCCCCCCACGAATGTTACTGCTTACTTGGTCGATGGCCATAAATGAAAAAGAGTGCCCAGGATGGATGTCTATGTGTTTTGCTAGTGCATTGACGTCGCTATTTTTCTTAATAGCGTACGTATGCTCATAGACCCGGTCTCGTAGCCTGCGGTCAGTCTTCCCTAGATAGAAAGAGGGGCAACAATCACAAAAGGCCACGTATACAACAGATCTGCTCTCACAGTTAAGTAGAAATTGGATTGTGTACTTCTTGTTCCTTATTGTATAAGTCTGGCCAGCCCTCATTTTATGGCACCAATTACAGAACCCACATGGGTACATCCCTGTTCGTCTATTGAAACTTTTTTTGGAAAAATCCCTTTGTAGGAGTTCTTTAAGATTGTTGTTCCTTTTGAAGACGAAGTTGGGAAACAATCCCAATTTCTCTGTAAGTTCTGGGCTTCCCAAAATAAATTGCCAGTTCTTACTTATTAGTGAGGTGATAGTCCTAGAATTAAGACTATAGGTGTTAACATAGCTGATTGAAAATTGACGTCCATTACTATTCCTGATGGTATCACACTGTGGAGTAGTGTTACCAGGAGATACCTGGAAAACAACATTGGGACTAGGGTGAGATAAAGGTTGACCCTGAAGGATGGGTTTATAAAACCCATTCGTCCTTTTGGCTGTGACTTCTGACGTAATTTCATCCACTAGATGTCTAGGGTAGCCCTGTTAAGAACATGTTACCCAAGGTGTCACATTCACTCTGGAAAGCAGCAAAATCACTGCACATTCTACCTGCCTAACCATTTGCCCCTTCACAATGATCTCTTTGTTTGAAGGTGGTGGCTGGAGAAGTGCAGGAAGAGTGCAATATGTCGGTTTTCTGTAAACACTAGATGTATAAGTGTTAACATTTTCTTTAATTTCACGTCAAGGTAATCAATTTCACATCGAAAACTTGATGTGAATTTCAGGAAATCTGTTGTACCGTTTAAGAAATGTACAAATTGGGTAGCCTCCATTACTACCACGAAAAGGATGAAAATATCGTCAAGGTATCTTGTATAGAATTGCAGGTACCGCATCTGGTCTGACGAGAAGAAATTCTTTTCCCAGTATCCCATGAAAAGGTTGTACGGAGGCCCACAAGAGCCATCGCCACACCTTTTTTCTGTAAGTATTTCTTATCAAACAGGAAGTAATTTGATGACAGTACCACATCCAAGATTTCTGTAACGAGGTCAACTTCCATTTTTGGCGCTCCAAGGTCAATGAGGAGGAGGGCTATCCATTCCAAAGCTTCCTGGTGTGGGATAGAAGTGTATAAATCCACAACGTCGATGGTGAGAAAATTATTCTCATCATCAAACGGTATGTTGTTAAGATTTCGTAGGAAGGTCCAGGAGTCTTTGCATACTCCATCAAGGTTCTTCAGGTATTTTGACAGGATCTTATCCACTAGTTTAGCACTAGGATACGTCATGGATGATCTACCGTCAACTAACGCCCGCATTGGCGGGTTGTTGACATCCTTGTGAACCTTGGGTATGCCGAACATTACTGGAATTTTTGGCAACGTGATATCTATGTAATTGTAGGTATCAAGGTCTATCTTACCTCCCAAAAACAAATCACGGAAGAGCCCTCTCATCATGTTGTGGGTCCGGTGTATTTCATTAAGTGAAGCTGGAGAGTAAGAGTTACCCAGTCAGACTAGTTAAACCTGACAAGGGAGGGGGTCTAGTGATCATGGACAACTCTAGATATACCGAGAAAATGCTTGATGTACTGCATTCACCAGCTTACTCTCCAGCTTCACTTAATGAAATACACCGGACCCACAACATGATGAGAGGGCTCTTCCGTGATTTGTTTTTGGGAGGTAAGATAGACCTTGACACCTACAATTACATAGATATCACGTTGCCAAAATTCCAGTAATGTTCGGCATACCCAAGGTTCACAAGGATGTCAACAACCCGCCAATGCGGGCGTTAGTTGACAGTAGATCATCCATGACGTATCCTAGTGCTAAACTAGTGGATAAGATCCTGTCAAAATACCTGAAGAACCTTGATGGAGTATGCAAAGACTCCTGGACCTTCCTGCGAAATCTTAACAACATACCTTTTGATGATGAGAATAATTTTCTCACCATCGACGTTGTGGATTTATACACTTCTATCCCATGCCAGGAAGCTTTGGAATGGATAGCCCTCCTCCTCATAGACCTTGGAGCGCCAAAAATGGAAGTTGACCTCGTTACAGAAATCTTGGATGTGGTACTGTCATCAAATTACTTCCTGTTTGATAAGAAATACTTCTTACAGAAAAAAGGTGTGGCGATGGGCTCCCCTTGTGGGGCCTCCGTGGCCAACCTTTTCATGGGATACTGGGAAAAGAATTTCCTTTTCTCGTCCGTAGACCAGATGCAGTACCTGCAATTCTATACAAGATACCTTGACGATATTTTCATCCTTTTTCGTGGTAGTAATACGGAGGCTACCAAATTTGTACATTTCTTAAATGGTACAACAGATTTCCTGAAATTCACATCGAAGTTTTCGGTATGTGAAATTGATTACCTTGACGTGAAATTAAAGAAAAATGTTAACACTTATACATCTAGTGTTTACAGAAAACCATATTGCAACTCTTTCCTGCACTTCTCCAGCCACCACCTTCAAACAAAAGAGATCTTTGTGAAGGGCAAATGGTTAGGCAGGTAGAATGTGCAGTGATTTTGCTGCTTTCCAGAGTGAATGTGACACCTTGGGTAACATGTTCCTTAACAGGGCTACCCTAGACATCTAGTGGATGAAATTACGCCAGAAGTCACAGCCAAAGGATGAATGGGTTTTATAAACCCATCCTTCAGGGTCAACCTTTATCTCACCCTAGTCCCAATGTTGTTTTCCAGGTATCTCCTGGTAACACTACTCCACAGTGTGATACCATCAGGAATAGTAATGGACGTCAATTTTTAATCAGCTATGTTAACACCTATAGTCTTAATTCTAGGACTATCACCTCACTAATAAGTAAGAACTGGCAATTTATTTTGGGAAGCCCAGAACTTACAGAGAAATTGGGATTGTTTCCCAACTTCGTCTTCAAAAGGAACAACAATCTTAAAGAACTCCTACAAAGGGATTTTTCCAAAAAAAGTTTCAATAGACGAACAGGGATGTACCCATGTGGGTTCTGTAATTGGTGCCATAAAATGAGGGCTGGCCAGACTTATACAATAAGGGACAAGAAGTACACAATCCAATTTCCACTTAACTGTGAGAGCAGATCTGTTGTATACGTGGCATTTTGTGATTGTTGCCCCTCTTTCTATCTAGGGAAGACTGACCGCAGGCTACGAGACCGGTCTATGAGCATCGACGCTTATTAAGAAAAATAGCGACGCCAATGCACTAGCAAAACACATAGACATCCATCCTGGGCACTCTTTTCATTTATGGCCATCGACCAAGTAAGCAGTAACATTCGTGGGGCCCTATATCATTGCTCTTAGAACTAAGGAACTTGAGTGGCAATTACGCATGGACGATTTTGCCATCCAGGTTTAAACGAAAACTGCAACATTTCTGCAGTACTTAGAATGAGGAGCTTTATGTAGAGCACTGTTGTGCATTTATTATGCATTGTTTTATAGTAAAACAATTACCATCCATTCTTGTTTATTTTTTATTTTATTTTGAATTTAATGTGTTTCTATTAATTATTGTAACTATTTTAATTAATTTGTAGTGATCTGACTTAGTTTATGCCTTTTTTAATAGGGACAAACACTTTTTATTAAGTAGCTTGCTTACAAGTTGTTTCAATACATTATTTTATTTTTCAGCTCTTGGTTTTATTATTATTTTTATTATTCTTGAGGTCTTAATTATTTAGGCTGGAGTTTGATTAATAGGTTGACTATCCTTCAAAAAATGTGTATTATTATTTTATGAGCTTATTGAGCCCTTTTACATTCTGTGATGTCATTTCCCTTCCCAGTAATATAAAAAGAGGTGTGCACTTTTTCATATTGTTATTACTTTTTCTCTGAAGAAGCCACATTGTTGTGTGGCGAAAACGCTTGTAATTAATAAAATTTGCGTTAAGATTACGTTTGTGGTTGCTTGCTGGCACAAGGAGTCCGTGGTCTATTCTTGTATTTTCAACGGTTTGGCAGCACTTGGTTTCTTATACTTAGATTCTTCCCCATATGTTGTCGGAAGGCAAGTTATTGGTCTGTAATTTTTAGGATAAGTTGCAAATTCACTTTTAAGTAAGAGCAATGTTTTTCTTGTTGTTAACCAGGATGGTGTCCGTTCATGGTGCGCATGTAAATAATTCTTACTCATGGCTACATTTTCATGCAAAGATGTTAATACTTTTAGCCAGAAGTTAGGTACTGCATCTGGGCCTGGGGGTTCCATTTAGGAGCTTTTCTTAATTTTGTTTCAATCTCTCTAGCTTTTACTTCATCCCATTTCATATCCTGTACCTTTGAAATTCTTATTATTTGTTTTACTTCTATCCACTTAGCATCTTTGAATTTGAATTTTCCTAAACTGTATCTATTTTTTTCTTTTTTGGGTGGTCTTTCAGTTTCTTTTGCCTTGTTTCCCAGTTTTCTTTAGAACTTTTTGGGGTCATCAATAAATTGCTTATTTTGTACTTTTCCTTTAGGTTTTTCTGCTTGTGCTGAATTTTTTAATTTATTATTTGCAATAGTGCAAGATAGATCCCAATCCATTATAATACTTCACATTGATTTTATCACATCTATCTTTCTGAGTATTTTTGTTAATCTGTTCCCTCTTCTATACTCTTCTAACAGTAACAATTCTTGTTTTAATTGCTTTATAGTTTTCTCTATTTGATACTTCCATGATGGTATTCAAATTCTCCCCTTCCGTTCCCTTACTACCCTGTGTTCTTGTGGTAGAATTTTATATATTATTAATTTTTCTGCACAATAATATATCCTGTTTACTTCTGTTATATTGCATGGATCTCTATGGACAGCCCTAATTACTGTGTTTATTTGTTTTATCAAACTTCTGGCTTTATGGATTTCAATGACGTTCTGCAGTCTATTTCTTTCATTGATCTTAATATATCCATCTCTATTAAATCAATCAACTCTTCTCTTAGCTCATTTTCTTCTAAACTGAGGGCACAGTTTTTGTTCTCTATTTCCTGTGGGAATTCTATAGAGAGTTCTATACCATCTTCCTGTGGCACATTCTCTTCACTTTTATCGTGTGTCATCTGTTGCTCTTTCATATGGGAACTCACTGGCCTATCACTTCTCAACACTGACTGCGTCAGATTTGCCACAGTTTCCTGTTCCTTCCCTTGCTATTCAGCTTCAGGTGAACATTTATACTGGTTTCCTGTGGAAGGCTCCAAAATATCCTCATATGGCAACTGCCCAGTTGCTTCCCGTTCCACCGGTTTCTCCTTAATTTGGATGTCTATTGCTTTATCATGCTTGGTGCTTTCTGAGTTAGACTTTCTACACTGAATTCTTCACTTCACAGGTACTCCATAACATCAGTTTCTATGTTTTTAATGTCTCCATTACTAATATACTTTTCCTCTTTGTCCTCTTGTTTTTTGTATTGTAACGTTTTCCATGTCTGGATTCCTTTGCCTGTATTTCTCTTCAAATATCTTTGGTGCTGCTTTTTTATGTTGATTAAATTTGATTTCTCCTTGGCATAAATATTGGACAATATTAAATCTCTTTTTCCTTTCCATGGCCATATTTCTTCTTCAGATGTTTCCTGATCTTCCGGTTTCTCCTTACTTTGGGGACTCTTCCCTTCATGCTGTGATGCAACCTGTGTTAGAACTTCTACACCAAATCCTTCACTTTACAGGCATTTCATAACTTCAGCTTCTATTTTTTTAACTTCTACTTTACTAATCTTTTTTTCTACATTCCCTCTTTGTGATATTATTTTTTTATTGTGAACTTTTCCATATCTGGATGCCTTTGCCTGTATTTCTCTTTGAATATCTTTGGGGCTGCCTTTTTTGTACTGATTAATTTGGCTTTTGCCTTTGCATAAATATTGCACCATATTAGATCTCTCTTTCTTTTTCACGTCCATATTTCTTTTTTATACTTTTCAAATATCTCTAGGTTTTTTTGTTTATATTTTCATACTTCCTCAGATGTTTCTTTTTCCAAACAGATCAAAGTTTTTTGGTCTATATAATGTTTTTCACAACTCCGTTGTATTAATGAACACAAATTTTTATCTGAGGCTTCTGACAGTTTTTCTTGTGGAAGTATTTGTCTTTCCTCTAATTTATCTCTTAATCTTTTTGTATTCCTTGTATCAGGAAATTGTAGCTTTTTGCATAATAGTTACAATAGATCATTTCTTTCTTGTCCACAATAGTCCACTCTATCATCTTTATGGCTCTTCTTTGGCCTATCAGTTTTTGTGATTTTTGTGGAATGTTACTTCCTTCTACAACATGGGACCCATACCCTGGTGAAAGAGTTTCTCAATGATCCCTGAAGGGGGACTGTGTCAAAAGCCTTGGCTAAATCAAGATAGGCAGTATGTACTCTTTGCCTTCATCCAGGGTTTTGGTGATATTCTCAAAGAAGTACACCAGGCTTAATAAGCAAGATCTACACTTGACGAAACCAAACTGGGTCGGGTCAAGAGTTTAAAGGTGGCCTATGTCCATGTTGACAAGGTCCATGATGATTCCTTCCATGGCCTTACAGATAGGGCTGGTTAGTCTAATGGGTCTATAGTTCCTGGGGTTGGTTGATGGACCCCATTTGTACAAGGGGTTACTGTTGTTGTTCTCCATTCTGCTGGAACAAAACCAGTGCTCAGGCTCTGGTTAAAGAGAGTGCCAAGTGGTTCCACTAGGTCTTGTTTTAGATCATTATCAAGTAAGCAGCCTGGGATGTTATCCTGTCCTAAAGAGGCCTTGTTTTTGACTTTCGAAAGCACTTGCATGACCTGTTCTTTGGAGGTACTCGGTAGAGGACTTGTGTCAGGAATGCTTTGGGGTATGGCTGATGGGAATAGGGGGATGATGTTATTGCCAATTCTGTCAGCTAGCAGGTTGGCAATTACCTCAGGTTCAGTGTGAGTGGTACCATCCACTGTAAATTTGGCACACAGCTGAGCATTCACTTTTAGGATTTGGAAGTAGCTAAAGAATGCCTTATCATTGTCTTTAGCTAGGGATGCTAATTTAGTCTCATAACTAGCTTTAAAGGGCTTCACAAGCTATCTGATTTGTTTGCTTAAGTTGTGGAGGGTATACTTCCTCTGTTGAGTAAGTCACCTCTTGACCTTAGATATCAGTGTCTTTCTTTTGTTATATAACTTATTTATACTTGCAGACCACCAGGGTATCTTGTTTTTTTAGAGGGCCTGGTTTTGGTCCTTTCAGGTACAGCTGAGTCAATACATTTATTTAAGTGGCTACATAGAGAGTTTGTGTAAAGCTCTGCATAGGAGTCATTGCTGCCTGAGTTAGCAGGGGATTTGAAAGTTTTTATACCATCACTTAGTAGGCTATAGTTTGCTTTGGAGAATTTTTTCAGTGATTTTGCTCCTGTGGGAGAGTTAGGTCTGATCTTTACTTCAAACAAGACAGATTTGTTGTCTGACTTTACCAGGAAGGGCAACACAACAGAAATAGTGCAGTGACCCCCTCCATGTTAGTGAGTACTAGGTCAAGGATATTTGAGCCCCTTTTGGGGGTGCAGACTAACTTTTCCAGTGCATTTGAATTGACAAAGCCCAGGAACCTCAGGGAGATCATGTTTGTTCTCGTGTAAGTTGTCCAATCAATGGAAGGATAGTTGAAATCTCCCATGATTAAGGGGTTTGGCTGTATATTGAGTGATAATAGCAAGTCCAGGTAGGCAGTATGCTTCTTCTGGCTCATGGTGGGGGACCTGTAGCTAGCGATGATGTGGTAGGGTGGTTTACCTAAGGTTATTTGGACCTGGAGTAGCTCAAGAAAATTGTACTGTTTTTACCATTCTTAAGGTGTATTTGGATATAATGAAGATGGATGAACCTTCACCTTTGATTCTTTCCTACTCATTTTGGAGTCTGAATGTGGGAAATGCATTGTGGCCATGTACAGCCAGGGTGCTCTCTGCTGTTTTGAACCAAATCTCAGTGACTGCACAGATCTCAGCATCTTCTAAGGTGAGGAGTGCTTCCAGGGAGAGCAGTTTACTGTTTAGGCTCCTAGCATTAAGCAGCATGACCTTGAGTTTGTACCTAGTGGATTTCTCTTCATTGGAAGTTTTATTATTTTGACATAGCCTAAAAAGGCACCATGGGGGAGGCAAGTGTCTTTGCCAGTATCCAAAAGCCTTGAGGAGACAGGCATGAAGCCATCTCTGGCAAAGCAACATGGTCTGTCGACCATATCTTCGCAAACTGACAGATACTGGATCCCCCTGGAGTGATACCAGAAGCTATGCCAATTGTTCAAATCAATCATTTTTTTGCCTGTATTGTGGCATCATCCTAGATGAAGGCAGAATGCTGATTAGGGCTAGGGACATACCTGCCTGGGACACATAGTCTGAGAGTTTAGTCATATCTCTCTTCATATAGTCCAGAGAGGTACATCTCAAGTCATTTACTCTAACATGTACTATGAAGGGTTCATAACGGTAATTGCTGCTGAATGACTTGAATGTGTGCATGATTTGATGGATCCTGGCACATGACAGGCAGCTGACCATGACCTTTTCCTTGTCCAACCTGCCGAGGGGGGACATCTGTGCATCTCACTACTGAGTCGCCTATGACCAGGACATTTGGTTTTGAGGTGTTTTGCCTTAACAGCTTAATTGTTGCGACACAGATATGTGTGTTGTTATCTGTAATAGTGGATTCTGTTCATATACCAGTATGTGTGGGTTGTTTGCCCTTGGGAGGTCTCTGGTCTTTTGGCAGACTCTTGGTGAAGACCTCCTCATATGTCGGTTTATGTGTCTTGACCTTATCTTGTGTGAGAAGAGAGGTGTGTGCTGACAACCTGTTTGATGTCTTGCTTATTGTTAAGTGACATGGTATAGTTAAATCTCTCACATACTGTATCTATTTGCTTTAAGAACAAGTGGTTCTCAGTATACATGAGGCAATTGCTACATTTCTTCAGAATGCCCATGTTTATCAGGCTGGCTAAAGAAATATTGGAAAACTGATTGTCCATATTAGTATGTTAATCTGTAAGTACTATTCTATGAGATGGCAGGTTAGATCAGCTTTTGCTATGGGATTAACAAGAGGACATGTTCTATAGGGGATCCCTGATGAAAAAAGTGTGGCGAAACTGCTCAGTGCTCAGATGAGGTGCGTGCTGAGCAAAGGTGCACAACTGAGTTATCTGCAGAACAGTAGGGAAGTCTGGGGTGGTGTCAATGACTGATGCAGAGGGAAAAAAATAGTCAGGGTTTGCGTCTATGCAGGGCACTGCTAACCCCCGTAGCACAGTACACAGCTGCACGTAAATGCAGGGTTTATATACAGGCAAAATTAAACAGTTTTAAAGTAGTCTGCCAATAGGAACTCACACAATTAAACTTTTTTCAGCAATCCCCAGAGAAGACTATAGCCACACTCTTCTGCTACAAGGGTGCAGGGCAGCCCTTCTTAATGTAAGATGGCTGGATTTCAGTTCAAGTGTATGAAAAACAGGTTAGATTCAGCAAGTCTGGATCTAGTCTATGCTAACTTGACAATATTTAATGCAAAACAAGTGCATATAATGAAGCAGGCACAAACAGTAAAAACAGTCAAAAAGGCACAAATGAATGCAGGAAAATACTTGAATACAACTGACATGCCAGTATACCTCTCAGCCAATCATGAGTACATAGAAACACACTCCTGGACAAATGTAGACAGAATTAGGCACAATCAGGGAAACTTTTAAAATACTACGACCATTAATCTGTGGCATTGGCAGAATATGTGAGCATAACTTATTATACATGCTCTGCAGGAACAGACCTGTACAACTGTAATGTTTGTCAGTATTCTGTAAGGGGAATTAACCGCCCCTTCCCCAAAAATGACTACTTTTTGGAGGAGTTAAGATGGAAAGTGTTAAACCTGGAAATAAAATCAGGGGCAATCCTGGCAAGTTCAGAGGTTTGCATGACACATAAGCCACAATCCACACCTGCAAGTATCAAACCCATGCCATGAATGTTGTCACTGAGCTGTGTACTTATTGGGTGCATCACAGAAAGACGTACCACACAAGCATCTAGTAGAACACCTTGAAGGGCAGTCTGCACTGTCAAATCCTAATGGGTATGCATCCCAAAGAATAGTTCTGTATGGCCAACAAGATGTGTGAGAGCTCACTGTGCCATTTGTGATACACTTGACTAAAACATCCCTGGCTGACATAGGTATCAGCCATACGGATAGCAGCACATACAAACACCACACTATTATGATTGAATTCCCTATACACAGCTGTGTATTGCATGCATCTGCCTGCCACATGTAATAGCAATGAATATTGTCTGAAGCATCTGTGATTGATGTGTGAATTAAGAAGTGATCCATAATGGTACAGCAGTATATGAAACAGATGGCAATGCATCAACTATGCCCATGTGCACAGAAAATACAGCAGTGCAAAGTCAAGTGTCAATGATCGAGGAAGCTATCATTGTAATATTGCACACATACCAAACAATAAATGGAGCACCCACTATAAGTACATATCAAAACTCAGCACATGTGCAGCATGATCACTGTTCCCTGACATTGCCAGTGAAAATGTTATACTGCCATGAAATCCTGACATACATCCATATGTGTTCATGCAAACTGTCAAGTAGTATTACTGATGTAATGTAGTGGTACGCCCATGATTCAGTACAGTCACACTACAGCTGTAACTGTGCTACTATTGGACTTCAGGCTGTACATCACCTTCAGATAAAACACTGGGTCTGAATCACATGTAACACAGTGGAACTGGTAACACTGTTGTACAGCTCTACTTACTTCGCATCATTACACCAGTTGTACTTTGCATGGCTGTATGTTTATCAGTGGAAATGTATGTGTGAGGGCCCTGACAGCATATGTGGGCACATTACAACTGAGGTGGATGAGGCTCACGACACAAATGCTGACAGTCACATAATGCTGCTAGAGAAGACCTGTATAATCCTTGTGAATAGCAGCACAATAGTGCATACAATGAATTCTCCAAGGTTGCAAGTGAATCTCAACATGTCATATGTTTGTGTATATAACAGCATTCCAACATGTGGATGAACCCAGGTGTATGTCCCCATGTAACCAGTATAATAATGTAATGTTGTATGTCAGATAACATTTCCAGATGCTAGGTATACACATGTACACCTGTCCCATACTGCATCTGTCACTGTGATAGTTGCATGACAACTATGTAGAATGTTGATATATTCCATTACAAGAGCACATGTTTTAGTAAGGCAGCAAAATACATAGCATCATCTGAAGTCAACAGTCCTCAGGAGACATATTACTACAGCTGTTATGGAAGGTACATGTAATCAAATGGCTGCAGTGGCCATCAATACAGTAACTCAAATCACAGATTGGAATACACTGCTGTAGAGATACAGTACATTCACACCTCAACGTAGCACATGTGGATGACAACACCATTGACGTGCAATGTTCAGAGAGTCATAGGGCATCACTAGGCGAATGGCCAAGAACACATAAAATCCTAGCTATTACTATACCATTTAAACACAAATCGCTACAGCTATATGATGGAAAATAGTGGGGTTATGTGCATATGCGTGCATTTGTTAGATTTAATACATACTGCCTCTGTCCATATGTGACATCTGCACCACCCGATGACAAAATTAACAATCACACATCCAGTGGTGTGGAGATGGCTTGCAAAGGGTCCTGGAGTGGCTCTGCTTCATGATGTATGTAATGTTCTTTGAGATTATGACATCCTCAGTGTTCCACAAAATGGATGTTATATGGACAGAGGGAAAAGGGGGATGTTGGATTCAGGAGACTACATAAAAGGTTCACTTGAGTGGAAGTCAAATGAAAAGAGATTCAAAATGTCATACCAAGACCATAATATACCACCAACAACACACATCAGTTGACTGAGGTCACAATTAAACACTATACCTGTGTAAGTATAGAAGATGTATTCCATACAACGTAAGACTAGCACCACTACAAATGTCTGGCTTTAACACTGTCAGAGTGCAATTTATAGGGACTGATGTAGATGAGGAGATGTTTGTGCAGGAATGTCTGACACAGTTGTGGACTCATCTTGGTGTAAAATTGTCTACAAACTGAGAGTTGAATAACCACACACACTCAAGTTGACTGCTATGAGATTAGAATCCCTACCTATCTAGTTACACAAGCTAGAGAATACAGTACTTAGTGCTCACACCACTACAGATATCTGATTTTAATAGTGTCACAGTGCACTTTATAGAGGATGACATCATAGGTGTATGCTGAGAAGAGGATGTTGGGAGGGCTGTATTAAATTGTGGTGGAGTTATGTAGAAGTGTAAAAATATATTTTGAATGCTACTTAAGTGAGGGCAGCAGGACCTAGAGATGTGTTCTTCTGACTTTGCACACACAAGTTAACGACTGTGAGATTAGAACCCCTACTTATCTAATTATATAAGTTAACGAACACAAGTATGTAATGTTCACACCACTGTAGAAGTCCAAGTAAGTTAGCGAACACAGTAAATAACACTCAAATCATTGCAGAAGTCCACACTTAGCATTGTCAGAATGCACTTTATAGAGGATGACATCATTAGTGTATGCTGAGAAGAGGATGTCGAGAGGGCTGTATGAAACTGCTGAGAAGTCATGTAGCAGTGTAAAAGTATCTTCTGAATGCTATAAGAGAGCACCTGAACTCATGCTTTTCTAACTACACACAAACTGACTGCTGTGAGAGTCAAACCCCAACTCATCTAATTACATAAGCTTGGGAACACAGTACTTAACACACACACCACAACAGCAGTCTAACTTCAACACTGTCAGAGGCACTTTATAGAGGATGACATCATCAAAGTGTCCCAGGTAACATACTGTATGAGACTTGTTTGCAAAGCCAGGACTTGTGATATGATTGTGTGAGTGCTGTTTGCAAAAATACGCATGAATACATCCTGGTAACTTAGCTGAAAAAAGATGTCATGAATGCATATTGCAGAAGTGAGACAGCCATGTATTCCTTTCTCAGGATGTCGTGTAGATGGCACACACACACAAATACAAACTTTGGAAACACAGTAGTGCAATGATAGAGTTATGTGTCTTCATATTCAGATAACTGTCCACATTAATACAAGATACTGACAATATCAACGAGATATGATCATGGATGACAAATGTCCAGCGTGACTATAATTACAGTGCAGTTATAGTCTGTAATTCTGGAGTCTGTGTGACAATGGTTCAAGTCCTGATATATCATTTGCAAGTGTATGCTGCAGGGCACACATGAATATCAGAAAGCATGTGTTAAGTGAAGCACACATCACTGCCCTTCTCTTGTGTTTGTAAATGCTCTTCTATGTAACGGAGGATTACAACACAATAACCAGAGTTAAACATGCTAACCACCTCTTCACATAGTGCATTGCCGAGACTGATTTGAGCAGGTGATGACAAAGTATTAGCACATGCGTGATTTGAACTTCAGGAATTCAACTTGGACTTGTGAAGTATCAATGTTCAGTGCTGCTCATTGCCAAGCTGTGCATTAATAGGGATATAAAGTAAAATACATCTGTTTCTTGTTAATATTTCATGCATCAAGCTTTCTAGATATGTTATCAGAGAAATTGCTGGCAGATAGTATGATGTACATGCTGTAGTCAATCTTTGAAATGTCAGGGCCAAAGTTTTATTCCATACTGTTGGCCTTGCCTTTCCCGTTTGAGCAATGTTAAGCGCCAAGCAAACATAGTTCTCTGCTTAAGAAAAACAGTTACAAATTTAATGTAATACACCTTCCTTCACACAAACAGGCTCAGCAGTGATGCATGGCTGTCAGCACTCTGGACAGTACTGAGTGTGGAAAATAGACATGCAGCCCAGCTTTCTGTATGGCACAGGTTGTAAGAGCAGTGAGGTCCTGGTTAGAGCATAGGTGAGCCAGGGTTCAAATCCAGATGAATTTCTCTGTGTTTTTTTTTTCTTTCACAAATTGTGTAAGGGTGTTCATTAGCTAAGTAAATGTGATCAGGACTGCAAACATGACTATCAATGACTACACTAAAGTATGTGTCTTTCCAAAATTGTATCAGTAATGCCTAGCTCACTACATAGAATCATAGGAAGTTACTAGGCTATTGCCCCTGAGACTCTTACAAGCCTATCTAAGAATTTAGCCCATGTTCCAACAAGTTAGCACCCTTTGCCACTGTCCAGCAGGGACATAGGTGGAATCCCAGGGGTGTATTTTCTGTTCCCCATCCAGTTATCCAGGTTGTGCTTGAAAAGGTTTAATGAGGTATTCTACTTTACATGGAGAGGGAGTCTATTCCACAAAAGGGGGAGTCTCTGGGACACAAATCTGTCCCACCAACAAATTTTGATGTCACAGACAAGGTTGAAGTCTTCGGTGCGGGTTACTCGAGTGGAGCTTGACTTGCGGATATGCAGCAGTCCCATCAGGGCAGGGTCTGAGATTGCTTTGTATGCCAGGCAGAGGTCACCTCTGAGGAGTCTGTAGGAGACTGAGTAGAAGGACAGCACTTTTAACCTATCTGTTTAGGGTAGATGTTTGAGGCCCTGGATTCTCTGGGTGAGGAATCTCTGTGGTCTTTCCAGCTGCTGCATGTGCTTTGTGAGGTACATGCTGAAAGGGACATTGTATTCAATAATCGGTCTTATAAGGGAAGAATACAGGGATGGTATGACCACCTTGTCCTTGGATGAGATACCCTTACTAATGAGGTGGGCCACGTAGAAAGCTTTCCAGACAATGGAGGTAATATAGTGGTCAAAAGTCAGTTTGCTCTCAACCTGGGTTCCCATGTCCCTCATGACTGATTGCGTGCTTGGTGCCTTATTATCAATATGATAATTTGTGGGGACATCATTCTCCCCAAAAGGGATGATGGTGCATTTTGTGGCATTCAGTTTGAGGCTATGTTTCTGTCACAAGACATTTGTTTGGGTGAGACCCTCTTGGAGGATGTCCACATCACTAGGGGAATTGATGACAGCACCTAGCTTGCAGCCGTCTGCAACCTTTGTCATCCATAGCCCACTAGATTTGGCCTGCACCTCTGAGAAGTATATCCCAAATAGCAGAGGTCCCAAGACTGATCCCTGGGGTACACCGCTTGTTAGTCTACAACTAGTAGCTGTTTTGCAGGCATCACTGATAAGGAATGGTACATCTTTTGAAATGATTAGTATGACTGAGTACTATTTGTATAGGGATAGATATCCTGAAAAGGGTATGCAGTTTGCTTCTTCACAGTAAGAGCAGTTCCCACATCATATTAGATGAGAATTTCATCCATCATCCCCAGAACATGACACAAAGGGAATCCTACAGCAGATTTTGAAACCTTGCACACAACAGGGATACTGATCACCTATTGAATCAGAGTAACATGTTTGTATTATCCATCAGCAGAGTATGTCAGTATGCAGATTCCAAAAGGTGACCTGCACATCCATCAACCTAATAGCTACACACCTGTCAAGAGGGGTGGGAGTGTAGGGGCGCATACAAGGAGAGATGGACATACACATAACACTGTTTTGTGTCAACTAATATTCATGGACATGTTTTTGGTCTGTTCTGATTATTAAGCTGCCATGCTCTGCAGCATGAAGTGACTGACATAGGGGTAAAGAAGAGTTAGACACCAGGCTTATGAAGTGCAAAACAAGGTTGGATAAATATGTCATAGTTGAGGGGGAGGATATCAATGCAAATAATTTTTGGGCAGTATCCAGTATATCTCCATGAGAACTCATAATTGTGGCAAATGTTAAGATGTGGGTGATTAAACATATCACAGACATATACTATCACACTAAAAAGTGATGTGAGATGCATCTGGAATTGAACCCTTGATGTTATGGGCAAAAAACTTCAGTGAAGTGATTTATGGTAACACTCTACATAGGAAGTTACACTTTGTTACTTCCAGCAGTGCACTGAACTGTCAGAATAACTGTTTCAAAGTATTGGCTTTACTCTGCTTTAACTCTGTGATCCTGTAGGCCAGCATGTTTAAGCGCCATTGCACAAAGATAACTGGACTAGTGCAGCCGATGGCAAAACCGACATGAAGAGCCATTCACCACTGCTCTGCATTGGTGCATGACGCCAAACTCTGTACAAATGCAGAGGACAAAAAGTGAATGCTTTTTTATGGGCCATTTCTGGCCATATGTGTGGTGTGTGAAAATGGGGTTGATAGGAAAGTGGTGAAATCGTGGGGGGAGCTAGCAAAGGGAAGAATAAAGGCAAAGCAATAAAACAATTTATAGAAGGGAATTAGGAAAGAACCATAGATATCCACTTCTTCAACACAATAATGTGCACATGTAGAGAAAATTAGATGAATATGGACTGTCACTACAACACAGATGGGTGACAACATGTCAGTGATATTGTATAGCCAATTAGACCAAATCAAGTGTGTTGAGAAGACACATATGCGAAGTGAGAGAGGATTGCTGGAGAAGGAACATAGAAATGTGAGGGTCAGGTAGGTAGGGTGAGTGAGAATGTAGGTGCAGACAAACAAGGCAAACAAAACAGACATGGGAATGGTAATGGGCACAGTTTGGGGGACACCATGATTGGAGATAGGTGGGGCATCAGAGGCACATGCCCATCAAATGTGGAAACAGTGAGAATCTAGTCCTCACCCGCAGAACTCTCATCACTGTCCCCTTCTTCAGTTCCCTGTGAGACTGCTTGGCATGGGAGTCTCTTTTCTGTTTTAATGTACAACCTCTCCAGGTGGCTGATGAGGGCACCAAGGCCAGTCTGTATTAGATCACAAATAATCCCTGGCAGCTCCTGGTGGGTGGCATAATCACCACCTCCACCAATACTCTTGGAGGGTACAACTGCACCAGCAGCCAGGGTAATGCTACCTGATGTGGATGGGCCAGATAGTTCAGGGACTGTGGAGGTAGTACTGCCAGGTTGCATCCCAGAAGTGCTGGGTGTTGGTGTGGCAGATGGTGGAAGGTTGGCAGGCCAAGCCATAGTGGTTGGCCCATCTATCAGTGCTGAAATGCATTTGCTTTTTTGAAAGAAAAATATGACATCAGAACAGTGTAATTTCAGGTAACCCACAAAAAAAAAAAAAAAAAAAAAAAAAATGAGAGAGAAAGAGAGAAAAGGGACGGGGTTGACAAAAACGAAATTAGAACCATGAAATGCCACATTCATGCTTTACTGCAATAAATATGCTTTTCATATTGTAGTAGCTATAGAGCTTTCCCAGTCCCTAAAATGACTGCTAATTGTTACAAGTAATCCTTGGAATGTACACATATTCCACATATGCTTTTAAAGGTATTACAGATTAAATTAGCAACATGGCATTAAAGCCAATATTGCTGCATTTCAAATGTAAAAATGATACTTGTGAAATGGGAATCTATAGGTTATTTGAGGGAAGTGAACCTACATAACCTGGATATACTATTACCCGTGCCTAATACAGTTACCAAGAGCTACTGAAGAAAGCATGCATACTTGCTGTTACAGTTAAGATACGAATGCTGAACTTGATACTAATCTATGGAATCACTATATATTTAGCACAATCAGGGTTAGTTGTCCTTCAGACATATCCCTTGCCTCTCTGAGTTGAAACAACCTCTCAGCATGTGCCTCACTGTTCACCAAGATTTCCTTTGCAGCTGTAAAATAGAGAATGAGAGAAGAAGAGACATCCTCAGGAACAGTTAAAAAAAACAATAATCCAAAAGCCAGCAAGAAGACCAACCACGTCCAAAGGGGGACAAAACGCTTTATTCAAGTTAAGCGCTTTCTTCTCCACTAAAGAGACTTCATCAGAACAATTTACACACAGCACCCAGCCATTTATGTACCCACCCCCAGTTATTCAATCAACCTTTTATTTAAAATCCAAACCCACAGCAATTTCAAAACATAAAAAATTATTTTTCATTTACTGAATACATTAGTCATTTTAAGACCTTTAAAAATCTAAAAACACTCTATTAAAAAATATTGAATGAACTCCTAAACTACTAGTACTAAAACAAAATACAAACTCTAAATTTTTACCTAATAATTACTTAATTCAGCTAACCTAGGATGTGATCCAGTTTTAAAATGCTAGAAATACCTATCATTTAATTTATACCTGGATACTGGGAGGCATTTAAATACAATTGCCACCTCAGTTCCAGTACATCCAAATGAACATCCAAAATACATCCCTGCTCATCCTTGAATAATTGTTGAGCCACTAGAAATTTAAATTGATGGCCTTAATATTCTTTCACATGCCTATAAAGGGCACTAGTAATTCTACAGTGCCTCAGATCACCCAAATGTTCACCAATTCTCACTTTAAATTTCCTACATGTTTTGCCCGTATAAAAAATAGGGCAATTCTCACACTTGGCCATGTAAATTACATTATTACTATTACAATTATGATGCCCTTTAATATTAATGACCTTTCCATTGACTCTAAACTTGTCCATAGTTTCTAATATAAATGGACAAAAAGCACAAGAGTTACATTTATAGTTACCAATCGTTCTGTTGATTTTTCCATCTCTTTTTACACCCTCCAAAATGTTTTTTTAGGGATCTGTCCCTCCTGAAGACATACCTAGGACCCTTTCCAACATTTTGTGCAATATTACCATCAAACTGTAAAATCTCCCAGTTGGCTTTTATAACTTCACTAATGGTGTTAGCTACACCATTATAGGTAATAATCAGGGTTGAAGTGGGGTTCATTTTTTTGTCTGCACATCCAATGGATCCCAAAAATCCTTTGCCTAATATAGGCCTATATATGCCTTGCCCCCGTATATTCAACACTTTATCCCTGACCTCACTTAAATGACCATCTGGATACCCTCTTTGTCTGAACATCTGTATAATAAATTCAGTTTCTAAAAGAAAGTCATCACTCAAACTTACCATCCTGGCAGCCCACACAAACTGACCTTTCACAACTGACGTCTTTTGGTGGTGCGGTTGCCAGCTACCATAATCCAAATAGGAGTAAGAAAAGGTCGACTTTGTATGAATCATAGTAAAAAACTTTTTATTTGTCTGGTCAATTTCCAATTCTACATCTAAATAACTAATTTTGTTCTTGTTATATTCATGTGTAAATTTTAAGAAATACTCAGTTTCATTGATAAACAAGAGGAACGCCTTCAAACTGCCTTCAGTACCCCTCAAATAAGAAATAGGTCATCCAGAAATCGAGTATAATGCACTATCTGAGTCATGTATGAACTTTTCATCAGATACTTCTGTTCCCAATAGGACATGATCAGGTTGGCAAAAATGGGGGCACAAGCCGCCTGGATTGCCACACCCTTTGTTTGTTTATAATATTGGCCCTCAAACAAATGTAGTTGTTTTTTAACATGACCTCTATCAGTGTAACTAATTTGTTAACTTCATCCTGAGAAAAAATATTGGTTTTGTTCAGCTGCTGTTCCAACCAGCTTAGACCTTCTTCATGGGGAATCACGGTGAAGAGATTTACAACATTAATAGTAACCAAAATTAAATCAGGTACTACCTCAATGCCATTCAGTTTGTTTAAGAGTTGTCAAGAGTATTTGCTGATATAATTAAAAATAACCAGACTCTTCTGCAGTTTCTGATCCAAATATTTACAAATAAAATATATCTTTGAACTTTTGCCATCAACAATGGGCCTAAATTTCGGAATTTTCAGGCCCTTATGGATTTTTGGGATCCCACTAATGTTGGACACCCTGGGATGCTCATTTTTCATATAATGATATTCATTTTCATCAATCTGAGCCTGGTATAAAAAACACAAAAAACAAGAAAAAGACTGGCTTGACACCGCTGTATGGATAAAAAGTTTAATAAAATACTCCAACACAGTAAGCGCTTTCGGGTTCACCAACCCTTCATCAGACAATGAAACACATACAGGTTCTCATTTAAAAAACAAACTTCAACCAATCAACTATTAATATTTTACCCGCCTATTCTGTAATGCAGGTTTTAAAGGTATCCTGTCATTTAAACCTGGGTGTCTATGTGAAGTGAGTGTAATGATCCATTTTGACTCTAAAGACTCAGTATGTAGTTTGATGTCCCCCCCTCTAACACCCAACCTAACATTAACAATGGCTTTGAACATAAAATTGTGTGTAGGATTCTTCTCTACATGTTTATAAAGAGCATTCTGTTCTACTTTATTCCTAATGCAGGAAAGATGTTGTAGTATTCTAACCTTCAACATGTTTGTTGTCATCCCTACATAGTAAGACAAACATTTTTGGCACTCAGCAATGTAAACCACGTGTGTTGTCCTGCATGTTGCTCTGGCTTTAAAATGCTTTAAAAATATTTTTCCTTTCTTTCCTGCATTAGGAATAAAGTAGAACAGAATGCTCTTTATAAACATGTAGAGAAGAATCCTACACACAATTTTATGTTCAAAGCCATTGTTAATGTTAGGTTGGGTGTTAGAGGGGGGGACATCAAACTACATACTGAGTCTTTAGAGTCAAAATGGATCATTACACTCACTTCACATAGACACCCAGGTTTAAATGACAGGATACCTTTAAAACCTGCATTACAGAATAGGCGGGTAAAATATTAATAGTTGATTGGTTGAAGTTTGTTTTTTAAATGAGAACCTGTATGTGTTTCATTGTCTGATGAAGGGTTGGTGAACCCGAAAGCGCTTACTGTGTTGGAGTATTTTATTAAACTTTTTATCCATACAGCGGTGTCAAGCCAGTCTTTTTCTTGTTTTTTGTGCTACGTTGTGGACTGGCAGACTTTGGCTGAAGCACGGAACATTGACTGTTTACTTGAGCCTGGTATACCATGTCATCCAGCAATAAACCTATCTTACGATAGGATGCCTTGATTTCATTTAATGAGCTTTCCTCATAGGTGTCGTCCAACAATATGGAATTCATCCCATCTAAATAGTCCACCCTGTCCATTATGACTACACCACTAACCTTGTCCTTTTTCATAAACCTGACTGTGGGGTCTCTAACCAAATCCATCAACAAATGTTGCTCTTCTCCGGTCATATTAGCTCCAAAGTTGCCCCAGCTTCCTTCCTTTTTACCATAAATCCTCCTAATATCTTTCTCTCAGATTTTTTCAAACAATTCAATAGTTTTATTCAAAGGAGGATTGAAGGTACTTGGCCTTTTACAAATATCTCTAGCATGGTACCTAATTCACTCTCTTGATTGATCCAAACCTTTAGGTTCAGTTTTCTAGTGTACCGTTTTTAAGTAGAGTGTTTTTAGATTTTTAAAGGTCTTAAAATGACTAATGTATTCAGTAAATGAAAAAAATAATTTGTTATGTTTTGAAATTGTTGTGGGTTTGGCTTTTAAATAAAAGGTTGATTGAATAATTGGGGTGGGTACATAAATGGCTGGGTGCTGTGTGTAAATTGTTCTGATGAACTCTCTTTAGTGGAGAAGAAAGTGCTTAACTTGAATAAAGTGTTTTGTCCCATTTGGACGTGGTTGGTCTTCTTGCTGGCTTTTGGATTTATTGAGAAGAAGAGACATGCAAACATTGTGCATACCAGTCTTCATCATCTAGAGCATCCCATATCATTTCAAGTTGCTTGACTTGTATACTTACACAACTTGGGGGTTGTCAGCAGTTTGAAACTCATCCAGCCACTGGTCTCATTGTGCATCCTTGTACCTCTTTAGGTTACTGTAGTGGTGCCTAACATGCTCCGTAGTGGTATGCTGGTTGCACTAGAGACAACCTTGGCTAGGCTGTTCTGAGCCTTAGCCTTGTACTGAGACAAAGTTAAGTTGCCCTGCAGCAGCCTTCTGTCACAGCATTTCACGAGGAGTGCAACAAATATTTTTAACTCCTCTGCACACTGCCTCTGTGCCCAGAATTTAGCACCATATGTACCATCTCCTGCCATGTCTGCCAAGGTCCTCTGACAACAGTTGAATGTTTTCCCACCAATTTGTGATATTGCATTTTATGACCAGTGTGCAAACACACAACCATGCCAACCGCATTTACATGATGGTAAACCTAGAGAAACATTGCCAAAGAGGAAGGGAGTTTATGAAACAGCAATGATGATGATATGAAATTTAGTATTGATTTATGGCATGTGTGTGGCTACACCTGGTCACACTTTGTCTACTGGTCAACGCTGAAATGCTAAATGACTTGGCTTTTAAGCCATGACTTTGGAGGGATCAATGGTGTAGATCAATATGTATGTGTGGCTTTAAAAAGCTGACTAGGGGCTTGCACAAGTGTATAAATGCTAAGCACGTGCGAGCCTGACTGGCATTTTGTAGTGAGCTGTTGTGATGTAAGCATGTATGTCTGTGTAGTCTGTCAATCAGTTTGTTTATATTTTGTAATGCTGTTATCCATCCTGATGTGTTTATATGTAATAAAGCATATAAATATATAAATATAAGTATATAAATGAACTACCCTGCCTGTTCATCATCTATATTAGAGAGAGACAAGCAACATGGTGCCAGAATGGGACCCAGATTCTTCAGATTCCAGACTGAAGGGCACACAGTTAAGACTGGAGGAATATACAGGAGTGAATCGTCCCTACTGCTCGTATAACTCACAAAACAGGTCAGAAACAAATTTCAGGTATTAAAACTTGCCCAAACTATTTCTTATTTGCAAAACATGAAACAAGGCTTTCAGAATGCTCTAAAAGAATTTCTGAGTAACAGAAATATCCAATACTGTGACATATTAATAGAAATACTCAAATGTAAGATATTTGAAATAAAAGTCAGAATCTCATAAAATGAATAAAATAAGGGAAATGACCACATTTTTTTTGCTAAGCATGCCTTTTTCACATTAATCAAAGCTATTTCAGTTGTCTGAACTGTATGACGCGTTTGCATGTTTGTGCAGTATTACATTACAGTTATTTCACAAACTATAGACATTTCAAAGTATATTTTGCAAAGTACAGTATTTCGAAGAGTTTATTGTGCATTTGAATGTTATTACAGGCACACATAGCAGCTTGTTCATATATAATTACAAGGGCCATATTTTTCAGTGTGTTTGGGCATAATCTGTTGGAATTTCAGACGGATTTCGAAAACCAGGCCCACTTGCATTTGACATTAATGACAATAATATTGCAGAGAACTGGAGAGTGTTTGAGCAAGAGTACCATATTTTCATACAGGCTTGTATTTTCTGATAAAGATGACAGTACAAAGGCATTTATTCTGCTTAATTTAGCTAGGTCAGAATCAATAGAAAGAGAGCGTTCATTCGTGTATGCACCTGCTGTCTTTGCATTAGAGGGGGAACCTGTCATATAGTTGTACTGGCTGAGTCAAGGGAAGACCCAGAGTGCTGAAAATGTAAATTTTGAGAAATGTGTAACCCCAAACAAATGTTACAATAGAAAGGCACTTATTTTATACAAGGGATTAAAAGCCTGGTGAAACTTTTGCAACATATACAACTGATTTGAGAAACAAGGCTAAAATATGCAGATTTGGTGATTTAAGGGATGAGTTGATAAAAGACAGACTTGTGTCTGATATTAAAGATGATGCTGTGAGAAAGATTTTGCTTCATGATAGTGATTATCTTTCAATGAGGCCATTGAGATTCATCAGATGTATGAGCTTATAGAAAAGCACACAAATATGTTTACAAATGAGAGATACATGCTTCCAGTAACTCCTAAGGCCAATGTTGATAGTATGCAGCATGTGGTTAAAAGAGACAGGCCCAAGCACATGGTAGCAACTGTAATCCCTGCAACAGTCACAGGGAAACCCCATGGCTTTCTAGCAAATCCCAGAGAATGCACAATCTCAGTGAAGTATGAGTGAGTCAGCAAACTCAGAGAATGAGCCCCCACCCAGTTTTATTGCCAACTGTTGTAATTGTGGTGGTAGTCATGGGTCTAAAGGGGAAAATATTTGGCTTTTGGTCAGCAATGTCACAGATGTAATAAGGGGAATCATTTCAAAAGGTTTTGTAAATCAAAAGGAACACATTATTTTATTAAAAAGGAATATTCCAATAAACAAGCTGATCAATTACAAAGCCATGACCCTACTTTTTATGTTGATGGTATGTCAGTGCTTCATGAAACAGTGACTGCAGTAGATTTAAGGGCAAAGAATGAAGTCTTTTGTACTGTGGAAGACCCATAGAGCTCAAAGTTGACACAGGTTCACAGTTTTGTCTGCAGAAACATTTGCTAGAGTATGTGCTGGTGAGAAGCTTGATTTGACAAAGTGTGCGAAGATTGCTGCTTATGGTGGTGAAGAGATTCAGACTGAGGGCTCAGTAGTACTTTCATGTTGCTCTGCTGGGAGAAGCTTTGACTTGTTTATGTGGTCAAAAGGCATGTACAGTCATTATAAGGGCTCAGAGAAAGTTTGAAAATGGGACTGCTTTCATTTAATAAGGAAGTCCATCATGCTAATTTGAAAGACCCCTGCTCTTATTTTGCTCAGTATATTTTCTCTACCTATGCTGATCTTTTCAGAGACAAACTAGGCAAGCTTCTTCTTGTGTACTCCATGAAGTTAGACCCAGATGTCAGCCAAGTTGTCAGGTCAGCCTGGAAAGTTCCAGTGGCTATGCAGAATAGAGTTAAAGCTGAGCTAGATAAAATGGTCCAGCAAGGTGTAATTTGTCCAGTTGAAGAACATACTGAATGGGTATCCTCCATGATGGTAGTTCATATGAAAAGCTCAGATGATATCAGAATATGTATTGATCCATGAGATTTGAACAAACCACTTAAAAGACCTCATCATCCAATGCATACAGTCAAAGAAGTTGTAGCTCTGATGCCAAATGCCACTGTTTTTTTCTGTTTTAGATGCAAAGAGTTCCTTTTGGCAAATCTTGCTTGACAAAAAGTTCTCATTGCTCACTACATTCAGTACTCCTTTTGGCAGGTACAAACATTTGAGAATGCCATTTGGGATAAATTCTGTCAGTGAAGTCTTTCAGTGTGCAAATGAGCAAATTTTTTCTTGGTATCTGTGTGCTATTATAGTAGATGATCTTTAAGTAGGAGGTAATGGTGAAACTGAGCATGATAAAAACCTCAAGAAAGTTCTAGAAAGAGCACATCAAGTGAATATTAAGCTGAATCCTTAGAAGTGCAAGTTCAGTTTACAAGAAGTTACTTATGTTGGTCATTTATTTACCAGTTCAGGCTTATGACCAGACCTTTCCAAACAAAAAGCTATTCTTGAGATGCCAGCTCCAGACAATGTTCAAATGCTTCAATGTTTTTTTGGCATGGTTAACTATCTAGGCAAATTCATTCCAGACTTAAACCAACTAGCAGCACTGCTTAGGGATCTGACATTAAAAGATGTATCCTGGTCATGGTTGGAACAGCACTGGAGAGCATTTGATGTCCTGAAACATAGAATTGCCAGTCCACCAACTCTCAGATACTATGATGTTAACAAACCAGTTACTCCTTCATGTGATGCTTCAAATTTTGGTCTTGGTGTAGTCACTCTTCAAGAGGGTCAACCTGTTGCCTGTGCATCCAGAACTCTAACCCAAACTGAAATGCAGTATGCTCAGATAGAGAAAGAGCTCTTGGCAATTGTGTTTGCATGTTCGAAGTTCCATGATTATATTTATGGACGACCTAGAGTTGCCAACTTTTCATGTCAAAAATTTGGACAAATATTAGAAAGCAAAATGCATGTAATTTTGGTCCCCCCCCCCCCAACACACACACACACACACACACACACACACACACACACACACACACACACACACACACACACACACACACACACACACACACACTCCATTCCA
This sequence comes from Protopterus annectens, assembly GCF_019279795.1. Classification (NCBI taxonomy): domain Eukaryota; kingdom Metazoa; phylum Chordata; order Ceratodontiformes; family Protopteridae; genus Protopterus; species Protopterus annectens. The sequence continues at coordinate 1,974,382,235 of NC_056726.1, forward strand.
GTGTCCCATTACTTGAGGGCAAAAAAAGTTACACCCTGTTAGTAGTTTGTACTTCGCATATAGTTTTCTGTCTAATTTTTATATTTAGCCAGACATATTTTGATGCATGCCGAATACATTAATTGCATTTCTCCCCAGCTGCTATAAACACTGTTCAAAACTCTGTGTGCATGCTGTTTTCTGCTTTACTTCTACAATGATTACAGATATTTGGATTTAATTTAAAATGTTTATTTTGAATTTTATAGCACAAACACTGATAGACATTTGCTAAACAAAGTAATAGTCTCACAATGAAAACAAACTGAGCATTAAAACTTCTCTGCCTTTGAAACTCACATTCACTGAAATAGCATTGAAGCCCACACTCAAAGAAAATGCATCTGGCCAGTGGCAGATTAAGTTTACCTTTGGGTTGTTTTCAAATCACAGGCCCCTTGCACACATTTTTAGGACTATGCAAAAGTTATGTGATTCACCTTCCTGATTGTATTAAATTATAATATATAATAATTAAATTATATCCCTTGTATAATACAGCATCACTTGTTACAGCGTGTTTCAAATTTATAGTTTTGAACATTTTTCCACTAAGCAATGAAACAAAAACATATGACCCAATAGTGACAAAACTGCCCAGTTCAGAATATTTCCACCATAAATGTCAAAGTTCTGTGCAGATTGACTGATACTGGTGGATTGTAATGACAATCTCTGCAGAAGTAAAGGTCAACTGAATAATCTCACTTTATAGAGAGATGTAACTAATGAAAAGGTTGCTGCTAGCAAACAACTTTATATTTCAGTGTTTCATCTACAAATTTAGCGCCTGGCTGCCGACTGCCCTTGAAGAATAAATTGCTGATATTACATTAAAAATGGTTAACTGGTAATATTGAATAGGGGATGGATGCCAAACTGAAAACAGGATCATAGTTACTCGGCATCTCATCCAAAGGAGAATAATCAAGACTGCAGTACCCCACCTCCTTAAAATACAACACAGTATCAGCAATCCAGCTACATACTGTGGAATACTCCTTCCCTGTAAGAGTTCAATTCAGCCAAAGACATACAATATCCAAAACTGCATACAACTGGTTTACTACACTTTCAGTTGCATATGCACCTGAAACTTACAAAAAAGTTCACAAGCCTACAGTTTAACTACATTCTCTACAATCTGATACAGCCTATGTCACACAGTCAGAAACGTACAGGTATGCTGAGCAACCTATTTAGACTTTACATTATTATTCTGAGGCACAGCGACAAATGACACCACCTTATAAATTAAACTTAACCAAAACAGCATTTCCAAAAATAATTCAAGCAAGCTGAAGTCATACTCTGAATATAATTAGACAAACTGATAAATTAGTAACCATTAATAATAAGCTGAAATCTCATATCAGTTGAGAATAAATGTAATTGCTTTAAATTCACTGGTTAATAAGTACTTCTGACCAGACTGTATGTTATTCTTGTTGCATATTTTCAATCAAGGTTGAATTTATTCATTATCTGAACAGTTGTAAATACTTGACAGCAGATCCTTGCACTGTATCCTATTACACTGTTCCACCACTTCTATTACAGGCGTGTAGTAGTAGTTTGTTATTTCTGTAAAGGACGTGCTCACAATCTCTTGATTTTTAAGTCTTTACTAATAAAGTTCATAGCAAATATGTTCAAAAATAAATACAGCACAACTGTGGTTACATCCATTGTGAATATGTTCTTATGTAAATACTTATCATAAGTTATATGCTACTCCTCAGATTGCATTAAAATTATAAATGTGTATTTACTTATGATTTGATAACCAGATACGTGGGCAGATTCAAGACCATTTTCAAGCCACCAGGCCAGAAGTGTAAAGGAAACAGTATACACAAAATACTTATCTACATTGTTGAAAGCACAGGCAGAAAATATACATTGCTTCATTTAGCTAATGAATGACATGTCTGCTATCAAAAATATTATTATTGTAACCACAGAAATTAATCGTTTTGTTAAATTTTAGAAGCAAGTGAACAGTTTTGTTTAATTAGCTGCATCATTTTTCTATATATTTTTTAACATTTAGTCTTATGGAGCCAGGATTAGTTATGCTGGGATTTCCATTCTAGTTACCAGAGAAAAGAAATAAAATCATCTTCACGCCCATGAGTCTGTTTTGTCAGTGTTAATAAGCAAAAGTAAGCAACATCCAGGTTTTGTAAATTGCAAGTGTTGAAAAATAAGTAAAATGTGTTTTCTTATAGTTACCCATTAAATTTGAATGACTGTATGGTCATTTAGTACGTGTAGGGACTAAAACAAGTCTGCCATTCTGTAAAAGTGGTGTTTTGTCTTGTTAAACACAACTAAGAAGGTATATTTTAACATTTTCAGGTCTAAACTGAATGCTTTCTAGACCCACCGCTATAGAAGATTCTCTGTTTGCTCATTTTTTAACTAATATCCCCTTGTGGAAATGTATAGTTACTTAAGTCAGAAAAATGATAAATCTAACTTGTATGCAAACTAACAGCACATCGAATAGTACTAAAAACCTCAGATAACAAAAGCTAGATGTGCCTGATTACATATTAGTGACAACACACACAATAAATAACAGTTCTTATAAACTGGAACTACCTTATATCTTCATCCCTCATTCCAACTTCATAGTTTTTAATGTTGTTGTTGATTGTCTTTCGGCTTTTTCCTGGTAAGGGGTCGCCACAGCGGAACTCCGGTCCGCTAATGATTGGCAGTAGATTTTTTATGAAATGCCGAGGTGCCAGCTCGATGCCCAACCTTCAACGAAGGCACGCCCATTTACACACGCATGGTTGGGCGGGTGGCCTAATGGTTAAGGTGTTTGCCTTACAAACACAAGGTGCAGGGTTTGAGTCTCCCAAGGGATAATTGGCTAATCTTAAAATGGCTCGCAAGGGCAGTTAGCTTAGTACTAATCTATGAATCTATGAATCTATGTCTTTTGAATGCTACCCAACTGCGGGGAGGATATGCAGACTCCACACAGAAGGCACTCCCAAGCCAAGCCGAGAATCGAACGGGAGAACCTCTTGCTGTGAGGTAACAATGCTACTGCTGTACCACTGCGGAATTACTAACTTCATATTTCAACGGGAGTGAATCTCATGATTATCATCCACTGTGCAGTCCAAAAAGCAGCTTCTGGACTGGAATTCAAACTCCACGTGTGAAAGACAAAAATGTAAACCAATCCGTTACACAGATGCAACAGGCGTTTGCGTTTGTGACCCATTTTGGTCTTCTGCCTCTGTGCGACTGGACGTAAAGGGGGTTCTTAAAGAAGAATGCCCTTACATTTTTTTTTTAATTAAAAGAAAATTAATATCCTGGACATAACAACCACAACTTATTTTATTTTTTCTGGACAATACAAGGCAATCTCCATTTTCTGGACAGGGTTTCTTAATTCTGGACAGTCTGGAAGAATTCCAGACAGTTGGTAACCTTAGGTTGACCTACTATCCAGATCAAAACAGACCACCAACCTCTAGTCACAATTTTGAGAAAGTCTATACATACAGCTCCAGCCAGATTGCAACGTATGATGTTGAGATTGCAGAAGTACAATTTCAATCTTGACTACATGAAAAGCAAACTTCTTTATCTTGCTGATACTTCATCCAGATTGCCCAGAAATACCACTGAACAGAATGAAAATCAGGTTGCTCATCCAGTTGTTGATTTTGAATTCATGGAAGTTAAAAATTTTTCTTCCACGTCTTGATGAGCTTAGAAATCACACAGACTCAGATCCTATTCTCAGAAGCTGAACCACTTTATCAATAAAGGATGGCCGTTAAAGCAATCTAGTTTACCTCAAAAAGTGCAACCTTGTTTTCCTTACAGAGATGAGAATTTGTCTGACAATGGTATCATTATGAAAGGTCCAAAAGTAATTGTACCAAAGCCCTTGCAACCAGAGTATATTACTATCTTGCATCAGAACACCCAGGATTCTACTAAAAGGGGGCTGAGAGGACTAGTATTTTGGCCTTCTATGTCAAAAGACATTGAGAGAGTACTTTCATCTTGTTCTGTATGTAATAGCACAAAGCCACATCAACTGAAAGAACCACTTCAGCTAAACCCGATTCCTGAACTACCTTGGTCGACAGTAGCTACTGACATTTTAGAATGGAATGGGCAACATTACTTGGTGCTAGTAGACTCATTCCAATTGGTTCATGATTGACCTACTTCCTAATCTAGCATTCACTACTGTCATTACTAAGATGAAGTGTCATTTTACAGTCCATGGTAATCCTCACAATGTTTTTCTGACAATGGCACACAGTTTACTAGCCAGCAGTTAAAAATATTCGCCATAGAGCGGGACTTTATCCATGTTCCGAGTAGTCCTGAGTACCCACAGTCAAATGGTTTGGCAGAACATGTAGTACAGAGTGCAAAACAGTTACTACAGAAGTTAAAAACAGGATAATAGTGATGTTTTCCTGAATCTGCTGAATCTCAGAAATATTCCTTGTGATAAACATTTTGGTTCACCTGCCTAGAGACTTCTATCGAGACAAACCAGAACTACATTACCAGTCAGCAGTAGTTTATTGGTTACAAGTGCTAAGAATAACAGATCAGTGAAAGTCCATGTGTTAAAGAAGCGCCTATCCCAAAAGACTTATTATGACTTCCAGCAAACCACGCAATCGATTACGTGAAAGAGAGACAGTATGAATGCAAACGTGCAAAGGTTATGATCGGATTGGAGTCATGAAAAGTTATTTGTCCAGAGCCAAGATCATTCATTGTGGAATCACAAGGATTAGAGTTTAGGCAGAATTGGAAACATTTGATACTGGTGTCCAAGCCTGTACCACAGCACCTAGCCTGTGAGAAAGACTCTTCATCTCAGAGTGAGTTATCCAGTTTTCTAGTTCCAGAGGACATTCCAGTAAATATCCCTGTTCCTGTATGAATCCCCAAATTCCTGATACGAGTTATTCACAGAAGACTCTCCATGTTGCTAAACCCAATTCTGATTACTATATTACTATCTCAGGTTGCATTTCCAGACCACGTTACAGATACACAGCAACACAAACATGAACATTGTGTTTGCTTCTAATGTCTATATAATGGCATGTCTTATTCTAATGTTATTTAATTGAGGGAAATCTATTTAAGAGGGAGGATATAGATCAATATGTATTTATGCCTTTAAGATGCTTTCTATGGGATTGCACAAGTGTATAAATACTGAGCATGTGTGAACCTGACTGCCATTTTGTAGTGAGCTGTTGAGATGTAAGCATGTATGTCTGTGTAGTCTATCAGTTAATCAGTTTGTTTATATTTTGTAATGCTGTTATCCATTGTGATTTGTATCTCTGTAATAAAGCATATAAGCAAACTACCCTGCCTGTTCGTCATCTTTATTAGAGAGAGATGAGTGACAAATGGGATGATTTGTCGCATCTTTTGTGGGGACTTACATACTGTTAAAAGTAATTTGTACAAGGTGGGATTCAAACCAATGTAAACCCATATGTATACATTTCTAGACAGGTGATTATTCCTCATTGCCACAGAAGATGTGTTTGTCAGTAATGGCCATTACAGATATGCAGCTTAAATAATGACTGGTACTATACTTCAATTAGGCCTGTATGTGTGCGACATTAAAAGGTCCATGGATTCTCAGGTGTGATACAGGACTAATGCCTGACAATATACTGAAAATGGACTTGCGTGATTTTAGTAATAGATTTTGTAGCTATGATACATACCTCACAATACATTCTGTTTTACAGTTATACTTGGGTTATGGAGGGTGTAGATGATTGTGAGTAAACTACTGTGTCCATCAGAGATATGCAACTGTATTTTTATGACATAATCATCATTGTCATGCTAAAACAGTTACACACATAATACACATTATACCTACAAACGTATGTGTATGCAAGTGGTAATGATACTTCTCTGTCAGTAAACCTGTAATACATAGCTATTGATATGTAGTATCACCTTTCTAATCAAAGTTTTGTGAAAAATTACAGTGTAACACCCTTACTAGTAAGTAGAACATGCTGTATTTGAACCCTAGCATACCTGTGCTTTAACCATGAACTCACTACACTTACACCAGGTGCCACATGGAAAGCTAAGGAGCAGGTGTATTTTCCACACACATTTTTTCAAGGTGTGATATAAATACATAGCAGTCAACAAAAGCTTTCAGCCAAGGCAGGAAATGGTGCTATTATGGCAAAGAAATATACATGTGGAATCTTTGGTTTTGCTTAAAAGCTTACTGCAGTTAGTTCCACACTTTGTAATTGTATCCTCACTGACACACCTACTTCAGTGAAGAGTGTCTATGCATTACTGTGTTTTGCTTCAGTCAGAGTAATCATTCACAGCTGCAAGCCATTGCACCTAACAATGGTGTAGAGGCTATACTATGTTTACATCTGCTACACAAAGTCAAACATTTGGAATTCAGCAGTTCTAATGAGTTCACACCTCATTTGCATCTTCAGGGTGCCCAGAGGGCTGAATCTACACTGAAAGGTAACTGTATAGCTAGAGAACTTGAAGGGAGGAGACTGTTGTCAATCATGCTTATTGCTCCACTTGTTAGAATGTAGGGACAAATACACTTTTTGGACTGATATTTCTGTAGTGGGTAATTCAGTTGCATGGGCCAGGTTATTTGGTAAACTGCATACGTATTATTACAGGTGTCAGTCATGACAGATATTGATGGCATTGCTGGACAGCTTACATACATTCTACCTGGCTACATTTACAACTGCAAGTTAGGCAGGCATCTTCCATTCATTCATGTTCTTAAATATTTGTTTTTCTATTGTATTTTCAACTTACTTTGATAGCTCTGCAGTTACAACTGTTTTTTATTCAGTGCTGACTCTGTCTTATGCTAGCAGTACACAGCTATTACACAGGGAAGTAAAGGTTGTGAGTGTTGCCTGGCATTACTTTATGTATGTGCATAGGATGAAAGGCCTGCCCCTTAGGTGTTGAGCATGTGTGCCATCCATTAACGCATGACCAAGGTGATGGCGTATCGTGCATGCCTATATCTACCTACACCCACAGCAGCTGGGGTTTCCCCCCCTGACTCCTCAATAACATATGGATATAGTCATCTTGCCAACAGTGGTGGAACATTTGCTCCTAGACCTTGGTGTTCCTGATGCAGCTGTTTTTGGAGGATGACATTTTGTGGGACAGCACAGACTGTGATACTTTTGGCACAAGTACTGCAATCGTACTGCAGAGCCCACCCAATGTATCTAGGCATCAAAACTGTGACTTCAACAGCACAAACACATGCTCTATCATATTTCTTGTTTGAGCATGTGCCTCATTATAGCATTTCTCCATGGGTGAGTATGTATTTTTGATGGGTGTAATCATCCATGGTTCAAGTGCATCCCCTGCATCCCCCAGTAAATGGTCTTGTGGGACATTACCCCTGCAAAACCTCTCATAGAGCTGTGAGGTGTGCCAGATATGGGAGTTATGATAACTGCCAGAGGTACCAGCACACACATATTCAGGATGATTCCTCCTAGCATTTCACATGACCTTGCAACTCCTTTCTATTGATGTAGACCCTTCCATGTTCTCTGGGTGATGCTTTGATTTCAATGTGTGTGCATAGTTCTAGCTCCATTCTTGGGGGCAGGGGTGAAATACATACACATATATATAGTCACTGGCATGCTGTAGCATATATCAGGAATTGGTGTAGAATCCTGGATGTTGATGCCTGTGACACCCACAGCATGTCCCCTGTGGTCAATGAAAGGGTCCTATAGCTAATATTCTAAGTGCTGTACCTTGTTCTCCACAGGTATTGGTTCTCCTCAATTTGCTCTTGCTCTCAGGTGAGGTCGACAGACATTACAGAGTTCCTGGAGTGTATCTCTATCCACCCTGTAGCATTCTACTATTTCCACCTTATGCAGACCACAAAAAGTTAAACGGGGTCTAAATACTCTTCTACTCCTTGCCTGAGGTCTATCATTATCATCATCAGCATAGACCTGAGCCTGTTGCACACACACACATGCAGAACAGCAGCAGCCCCTAACATTCTTTCCCTCCAGTGTAGCTACTGTTGCTGTATTCCAATAGGTTTTGGAGTACAAGTCCGAAGGCTACATTAAGTGTACACAGTTGTTTTATAGCTTCTTGAATAGCTCTGCCATCTTGAATGTGTTAATTACCATACAATTCAGCTGCTTATGCAGTAATTACCATGCTGCAATGTTTACTATGTTTGCACAGCTCTAAACATCATGTAGAGCAGCTTACTGAATACAGAATTGGCGTGCTATTGTGTGCATGTCGCAGCGCACTTGATTATTGCAGCTGCAGGCACAGGGCTGAATACCTCTCTATGTCTGCAGTGTATGTGGTGCATCCACATACCTGCAACTAAACTGTAATTCAGACATGTGTCTCCAACCAAATGTCCCTGCAGGAAAGTGCCCCACAACCTATCCCATTTGGTTAAAGATTGACCTTTATCATCCCATGGTTGATTATTATATATAAACCCTAATGAGAATAACTGGGATGATACTATAGATGGTTTGAGGGGACCCATGCATGGGCTAAAGCATTTAGGAGCTGCCTCTGTCCTTTACTAGTACAGGGGACAGTCCTGGGATAAAGTTTATGTCTCCTGTCCATAGATCCAAGCTGACCTTGATTATGGACAGTGATGAACTTTCTTTTATGTAGCTGGAGAGTCTGTTCCAGAGCAGTGGTGTCCTTTGTGAGATAAACCTGTCCCTCCAAATCATCCTGTTGATGTTGCAGAAGAGGTTTCGATCCTTAGACTGAGTATTTCGGATGCCATTTAACTACAGTGCAGTAAATCCATGAGTACTGGTAGGAGGATGCCTTGCATGCCGGACACAGATCACCTGTTAGCAGTCTGTAAGGTACCATTTTCTTTTTATTTCATCTGCTGCCTCCTGCATTTCTATCCCCTTCAGCTGACCTTCTCTCTTTGTATGTACCCTATACAGCACTCATTCTCTATTATTGACTCCCTAACACTTTCTCTACATCTATGCATTTTATGCTATCACTGAGTTGAAGGTAATTCTAAAATAGAGTGTGAAAATCTCTGTTTGCCATGACTCATTCTTATGTATTTAGCTGTTATTTTTTAATTTTGATGTGCTGTAATTTTGGTAGTTACCTTGTTGCTTTGTAATTTCTTTGTTACTTTTACGTAACCAAGTTGCACAAAAACACAGTCACATAGAGATAAGCTAGATAGACAGACAGACAGATGGATGAAATCTATATGCTTGCATGCAGTTGTATTATAACCAGCAGCATTAATTTAGTCGAAGTGTATTTTTTCAAATGCATTTTATTCAAATTAAAGTTATTGAATGAAATGTTTGAGAAAGGATTAACAGAAGACTGGTAATTCACAGACATCACTGAATACCAGTGTAGGGCAATTTCCCTTCTATTTGGTATTGTGTGATCATGGTGTTGGTATATTTGTGTTAGCACGGTGTGGGGGAAGCAATCTCCCACATGGGATGCATGAGGGGGTTTGTTCCCCCTACAAAAATAACTCATTTTAGGTTATTTTTTATAATTTATTTAATTAGTCTGCATTTTTGAGCTTTACTATTTAATAAAATGGACTTTAAATAGATTACCATTTGACAATGTCTCATGTATACAAGAAACCCTTCTTCCCATTCCTCACAGGCATAATATTGCTGTTCTAAGAGGCAAAGATGCAACACATTCCTGATCTCTTGCCCAGTGTCAACATCTCCGAATCACACATATGCAAGATAACCAACACAGCACTGATGGTGATGAATCCCGTTACATGTTCTGCCAAACATCTTGGAATGACATGTATCCTAGATAACTGTTACAGCACTGAGCTTCTTGGATGCAAGCTGCTGTGACCAGGAAAAAGCATATCATGGTGCCCTTTTGGTTCCCTTTTGAGCTCACTAGGAGCAGTGTGGATAATACCTATGTACACTCCTGCTGCTGTGATCAGACATTCTGTAATATGGCCTTCTATAAATTCCCAACTTTGGAAATAAAGTTGTCAGTGGCACACAGCGGCCTAATTAGTATATACCATGGCTGTAGAGTGTACTATTTGCATGTGGCACTGAAATACTGAGGAGTCACCACATTGCTACTTCTAGATCCATGGACCCATGTGGTGAAGTTCTGCAAATTACTTTCTGATTGTTTACTGTGCAAAACATTTTGAGGTTTGCCTTGTGTAAAATGCTAGCATTTATGACAGCCACCCTTCATCTTCCCTTTCTTAGATGTCTGAATCATAACCAGTGCTTTTCAATGACCAAATCCAGTGTCATTGTTAAGTAGTAATCTCGTGGATGCCTATTTGTGGTTGTACAAATACAGAACTTTAAAATACAGGCAACAAAATCCTGCATTTACTGGTCAGTAAGGCTACTAATGTGCTCAAATCACACATATGCCAGGTATGAGCAGCCTCTGGTCTGCCTCATACATTTGTGACTTATTCAACATTTATTATATTTTCAGCTACAATCAGCATACTCTGGCTTCTATACTTACCGTGCTGTACTTAGAGCACTTGGGGCCTTCTGTTCTAATCTTATTCTGTGCTACAATCAGCATGTACCCTGCCTCCAGTACTTACCATACTCTGTGCTGTAATCAGGGCACACCACCTTCTATGCTATCATGGTCTGTGCTGTAATCAGCACATACCACCCAATGTACTTAATAATATAGAAAAAAAAAAAAAAAAAAAAATATATATATATATATATATATATATATATATATATGTGTGTGTGTTTGAGTGTGTGTGTGTATATATATATATATATATATATATATATATATATATATATATATATATATATATGTATATATATATATATATATATATATATAAAAAATATATATATATATATATATATACACACACATATATATATATATATATATATATATACATATACATACATATAGTAATCAAAACACACTATGCATTCTGTAATCATATATTCTGTGCAATAATCAGCACATATCCTGCCTCCTGTACTTAAATTCTGCAGTATAATCAGCACACACCCTGCCTCACTTATCACGTTTTGTGCTGTAATCAGTACATGCACTCTGCCTCTTGTAGTTAGCATATTCAGTGCTGTAATCAGCACATACCTGTATTTACTTTTATACATACTGCAATCAGGACACACCCTGCATTCTGCATTCATCATATTCTGTATCATAATCAGCACACACCCTGCTTCTTGTACTCATTATGTTCTGTGCAGGAAACAGCACACATCCTATCCTCCCACTTATCTTCTTCTGTGTATCAGCACACACCCTGCCTCCTGCCCCTGTCCTGTCATGCTGCGCTGCAATCAGCACACACCCTGTCTCCTGCATTCATGTTCTATGCTGCAATCAGCACACACCCTGCCTCCTCTACTTATCATGTTCTTTGCTGCACTCAGCACACACCCTGCCTCATACCCCTGACCTGTCGTGCTGCACTGCAGTCAGCACACACCCTGCCTCCTGCCCCTGACCTGTCACTCTACACTGCAATCAGCACACACCCTGCCTCCTGCACTTATCATGTTCTGTGCTGCAATCAGCACACACTCTGCCTCCTCCACTTACACATACTCTGGATCCTCTACTTATGTTCTTTGCTGCAATCAGCAAGCACCTTGCCTCCTGCGCCTAACCTGTCATGCTGCGCTGCAATCAGTACCCACCCTACCGCCTCTACTTATGTTCTGCACTGCAATCAGCACACACCCTACCTCCTCTACTTATCATGTTCTGTGCTGGAGTCAGCACACATCCTGCCTCCTGCCCCTGAACTGTCAGCACACACCCTGCCTCCTGCCCCTTACCTGTCATGCTGCACTGCAGTCAGCAGACACCCTGCCTCCTGCCCCTGATCTTTCACTCTGCACTGCAGCCAGCACACACCCTACCTACTCTACTTATCATGTTCCATGGTGTAAGCAGCACACACCCTGCCTCCTCTACTTATCATTTTCCATACTTTAATCAGCACACAACCTGCCTCCTGTTCTTATGTTCTGTGCTGTACTTAGCACACACCCTGAGTCCTGTATTTGACATATTCTGCACTGAAATCAGCACACACCCTGCCTCTTGTACTTATCATACTGAGTGCTGTAATCAGCACACACCTTGCCTCCTGTAATCATCATGTTCTGGGGAGTAATCAGCACATAACTGTATTTATTATTATATATATACTGCAATCAGGACACACCCTGCATTCTGCTTCATCATAATCTGCATCATAATCAGCACACACCCTGCTTCTTGTACTGATTCTGTTCTGTGCAGAAATCAGCACACACCCTATCCTCCCACTTATCCCCTTCTGCAAATCAGCACATGCCCTGCCTCTTGCCCCTGTCCTGTCATGGTGCACTGAGATCAGCACACACCCTGTCCCTTGCACTTATGTTCTTTGCTGCAATCAGCCCACATCCTGCCTCTTGCAGTTATGTTCTGTGCTGTAATCAGCACATACCCTGCCTCCTGTACTTACCACATTATGCACTATAATCAGCACACACCCTGCTTCCTGCACTTAACATGTTCTGTGCTGCAATCAGCACACACCCTGCCTCCTCTACTTATCATGTTCTTTGCTGCAATTAGCACACACCCTGCCTCCTGTCCTGTACTTACGTTCTGTGCTGTAATCAGCACACATCCCGGCTCCTTTACTTATATTCTGCACTATAATCAGCACACACCCTGCCTCCTGTACCTATCATGATCTGTGCTGCAATTAGCACATACCCTGCCTCCTCTACTTATTATGTTCTGTGCTGCAATCAGCACACTCGCTGCCTCCTATACTTATCATTTTCTTTGCTGCAATCAGCACACACCCTGCGTCCTCTACTTATCATGTTATTTGCTGCAATCAGCACACACCCTGCCTCCTCTACTTATGTTCTTTGCTGCAATCAGCACACACCCTGCCTCCTCTACTTATCATGTTCCGTGCTGTAATCAGGACAAACCCTGCCTCCTGTACTTATGCTCTGTGCTGTAATCAGCACACACCTTGCCTCCTGTGCTTATCATATTCTGCACTGAAATCAGCACACACCCTGCCTCTTGTACTTATTGTGCTTTGTGCTGAAATCAGTACACACACCCCGCCTCTTGTACTTATCATATTCATTGCTGTGATCAACTCATTCCCTGCCTCTTCTACTTATGGTGTTTTGTGCTGAAATCAGTACACACACCCTGCCTCATGGATTCATCATGTTCTGTGGTGTAATCAGGAAACACCTGTATTTATTATTATATATTATGCATCATCATATTCTGTATCATAATCAGCACACACCCTGCTTCTTGTACTCATTGTGTTCTGTGCAGGAATCAGCACACATCCTATCCTCCCACTTATCCTCTTCTGTGTATCAGCACATGCCCTGCCTCCTGCCTCTGTCCTGTCATGCTGAGCTGCAGTCAGCACACACCCTGCCTCCTACACTCATGTTCTATGCTGCAATCTGTACCCACCATACCTCCTCTACTTATCATGTTCTGCACTGCAGTCAACACACACCCTGTCTCCTCTACTTATCATGTATGGTGCTTCAGTCAGCACACACCCTGTCTCCTGCTCCTGACCTGTCATGCTGCATGCAATCAGCACACACCCTGCCTTCTGTTCCTGACCTGGCATGCTTTGCTGCAGTCAGCACATGCCCTGCCTCCTGCCCCCAATCTGTCATGCTGCACTGCAATCAGCGCACACCCTGCCTCCTCTACTTACACATACCCTGCCTCCTCTCCTTATCATGTTCCATGCTGTAATCATCACATGGCCTGCCTCCCATACTTATGTTCTGTGCTGTACTCACTATACACCCTTCCTCCTATACTTTTCATGTTCTGTGCTGCAGTCATCACATACCCTGCCTCCTGCCCCTATCCTGTTGTGCTGCACTCCAATCAGCAACCAGCCTACCTCCTCTGCTTATCCTGTTCTGTGCTGCAATCAGCGCACACCCTGATTCCTGCACTCATGTTCTATGCTGCAGTCAGCACACACCCTGCCTCCTCTACTTATCATGTTCTTTGCTGCAATCAGCACACACCCTGCCTCCTGCCCCTGGCCTTTCATGCTGCACTGCAGTCAGCACACACACTGCATTCTGCAGTTATCATCTTCTGTGCTGCAATCAGCACACACCCTGTCTCCTCTACTTACCATGTTCCGCATTGTAATCAGCACACACCTTGCCTCCCTTACTTATGTTCTGTGCTGTATTCAGCACACAGCCTGCCTCCTGTACTTATCATGTTCTGTGCTGCAATCAGCGCACACCCTGCCTCCTCTACTTACACATACCCTGTCTCTTCTACTTATCATGCTTCATGCTGTAATCAGCACACACCCTGTCTCCTCTACTTAACATGTTTCACATTGTAATCAGCAAACACCTTGCCTCCTGTACTTATGTTCTGTGCTGTATTCAGCACACAGCCTGCCTTCTGTACTTAACATATTCTGCTCTGTAATCTGCACACACCCTGCCTCTGTTTATCATGTTTTGTGCTGTAATCAGCACACAATGCCTTCTATACTTATAATGTTTCATGCTGTAATCAGCACACAGCCTGTATCATGTACCTAAATATTCTGTGCAGTAATCAGCAAACTCTGCCTCCTGTACTTATCGATGTTCATCATATTGATCACTGCAGCAGTAACCTTAGCTATATGGGTTATATCCTACCAAGGCTATAATGGCTGGCCTGCTTCCAAAGTTTCAGTACACCTTCACATGTCCAAACTGTCAGGCAGCTCGAGTTGAGTGACTAAAAGTCAAGTTTGGGTGCCAACCCTTCAGAGCTTTACTGTCATCCTGAGGCTTTTGTGGATCACTGGTCAGCATGTGCTGTCCCTTTGCTTGATGGATACGTTTCCCTTGGGGAAAAAACTTTCCACTTAATAATTTTGCTTATTATTTATACTTTTCTCTTCAGGAATGTTATTTTCAAGCTAAGAGTTTGTGTTTTAATGGACTGTCATGACATCATACTGTACTTTAAACGGGAGCTCTCTTTTTTCTTGTCAGTTTAAAAGATTTTTAAAGTAATTGAAAACCATTCTGTGAAGGGATTGTGCTTATTTTGCTTTATGGGCCTCACAAAGTGTTTTAATGTATTTTTTACTGTGCTTGTCTGGGGAAAAAGTGACTTCTAAAGACTTTTTATTTTTACCAGCATTCCCTGCTTGTTTTTCATGGGAAAGAGGCACCATGGAAAAATCTGTCAGTCTCATATTTGGCTGGTCTTTCTTCGAGCCACAAAAAGAAGAAGTTACGCAAACTGCCTTTGCCACCCCAGCAGACCAGCAATTTGCCTTAGCTGCAGGTGGCTGACTCTTCTGTAGCCCTTAGTTATACCTCAGACCACTCATCTCTTACCGTCTGGTGTAGCACCTACAATCAAAATGGATTGAGAGTTAGACACATCCTCTGTGGCTCCTGGGGTCCACTCAGTGGGCAAGGGAGAGCCACTCTTGTCAGTCCTGAGAGAAGGAACTGGGAAGGCTTCCATATTATGTCAGAGTGTTGTGCCCATCCCTGGGGAAGCTGCTTAGACAGGTGTAGTTTACTGGGTCTGGCTCTGGGTTTAATGCAGTCTGTTGATCCTTTTTTTAAGGTAGTTTCTGGTAAAATAAAGAGGGATACCTATTTTCCTGAAAAGATTCAAGATCCTGAATATGGATAATAGAATGAAGGAATAGATACAGTGCTTTCTCCTCAGATTTTTAATTCAGACTCAGGAGAGCTGAGTTTCTAATTCTTCATATGGGGGTTTCTCATTCTCTGAGACTATTTCTAGAATGTGCCAGAGTTTTCAGTGGGAGAACACTGAGGTTTCTCAGTCCCTCAGAAATTCTATGAGTTGCTACAGAAGGAATTTCCAAATCCTGTACACATTTCTCCAGTTCTGTCAGCTTTGGGACATCAAGGACAGATGCAAGCACATCACTATAAAACAGAAGCTTTCCCTGACCAAGGCATGCAACTGTCTGAATCATCTTTGGTCTCTGGGATCACTTCAAGTTGTTACAAACAATAAAGAGTCATGTGGTACATCAATAACCAATGGATAACCAGGTCATACTCCCTTTGCAGGCTAGCTATGTCAGGTTGGGATATAGCTTCACAGCACAGTCTCACTCTACGGGCATCCTACATCCCGCCACAGCAAAATTATGTGGCACACAAACTGAGCAGGAAAAGGGCAAACCCTCATGAATGGAAACTAGATCTGGGGTCTTCTAAGATTTGATCCATCAGTGTGGAGTTCCACAAGCAGATCTCATTGTCTCCTCTCTGAACAATCAGCTGACAAGATTCTAGGACTCCATGCAAGAAGGCTTGGAAGACAGATACCTTTTCTTTTGTTTTGTTTTTTTTTTTGTTTCTTTTCCTTGAGTGAGAATGTTCTTGTATGCTTTTCCAGCCTTTCCACTAATATCCAGGGTACTTCTGAAGATTCAGAAGGAATCCCCAAAGAGCATTGTGGTGACTCCTTTCTTTTGGAAATAGCCAGGAGCAATTACTACAAGTTTCCCAAAAAACTGAATCAACTCACACAAAAGGGGTGTTCAATACACCCCGACAACAATTAACTGCCTGGATGATAGGGTCTTCATTTCTTTTAGGCACTTGTTTACTAAAGATGTGTAGTAGGTACTTATGCAAGCAAGAAAGCCTGCTACTAGAAAATCATGTATTTGCAAATGAAAAAGGTTTTCTAGTTGGTGCCAACAACATAACCACCTGTTCAAGGCTAGTTGTTCTCTGGTCAATATTTGTGTGAATTACTATCCTGTGGACTTTCTTATTCTTCTGTCAAGGTTCATTTAATGGCCATTTCAGCATGTCTGCCCATGGATCCTCCTCTTTCAATGCAGTCTTATATCAAAGTGTTTTTGAAAGAAGTTTTGCATAAGAGGTCTCCAAGAAAACCAGTAGCTGTTCCTTGGGATCTTAATTTTGTGTTAGAGAAGCTAACATTTGCTCCATTTAAACCAGCTAACTTGGTTGACTTGAGGTTCTTAACATGCAGAACAGTTTTACTGATTGCACTGAACGCTGCAAGAAGTGCAGCTGAGATGCACGCTTTTATGGGTGAGTCAACCCTACCTCATTTTCCAAAGAGACACCATTTCTTTGAGAGATGATTCTTCTTTTATGCCTAAAGTGGTATCTTAGTTTACTTTAGCCCAAACTATCCATCTCACCATTTTCTTCCTTGTCCAAAAATGAGTGGCACCTAAACTTGTCTTTTAGTCAGATAAGCTCAAGCTACTTGACAGTTTAGGTGCATGGAAGCTGTGGAAGCTGACTGATATATTCTTGGCAGGATATAACCGATACAGGTAAGGCTACTGCAGTGGTGCTCATTTGAACATCTACTGTTATGGTAAGTTCAGCTTACACAGCTGTACTTTCTGTGGTATAATCCACACACTATACCTTCTATACTTGTTATGATCTGTGCTATAATCAGCATAGACCACCTTCTGTATTTATTATGTGTGCTGTAATCAGAACACACTATGTCTTCTGTACTCACCATATTCTGTGCCATGATTAACACACACCCTGCCTCTTGTACTTATCATATTCTGTAGTAACCATCGTATACTACTTTCTATATTTATCATGTTCTGTGATATAACCGGCACACCCTGCCTCCTGTTCTTATCCAATCCTTTGTTGTAATTACTACTCACCCTGCCTCCTGCACGTACCATATAATCAACCCACTCTTTGCCTTCAGTACTGATGTTCTGTGCTTACTTTTATCACTTATAGATAACGTCTGTGTTTATTATCTTCTTTGTTGTAATATGCTTATATAGCTTCTATGTTTTTTTTCCTACATTCTGTGTGGCACCTGTATTACCTCTGTAATAGCATTTTAATATTGCACTCTGGTCATTTATAGCCCTGTGTTTGTTTTCTCCTGCTTTGTCCACTGTCCATATAAGCATTTGTAATGCTTTCAATAACTTAAGTGCTAATTGTCAGCATGGTGCCATGCCTGCCTCTGGACCACGGCATCATATCTTTGTATATTACATCCTTGAATGGCTATTGAGGAACGCCTTAGAGAGTATTTGTACCTTTGAAAAGTATTACTTTTAAAAGTTAACCATTTCATGTATGAGAACCATTACCCAAATTAACCATTAATTACTTAAGTTATTATTGTTGTACTATACACTTCATTTATGAAGATACAAGTGAGTCACACAAAAGACTTCACATTTAGCCATTCTTATTTAGATGTTCCATCAGCATGTGCCTCATGGTGTTAATAATAGTATAAAAAAGTACATTTCACAATATCTACATTTACTAATAGCCAGTGCTCAACCATGAATATTATGCAGTGACATATGAAGTATTATCTGTGAGATATGTGATTGCATGGTCTACAGAACATTGTTTTGTGTCTGATATGAATTTTGAAGTAACACCACCAGCACTAGTTACCCTTTCTATACTAGTACTGCTTTAAAAAAAAAACATTTACTCCAAACTACAAGTAATGATAGATTATTTTTGTTACTGATACTTGTTTTTCTAAAAGTGTGACTCATTGCTCATTAATGATTTGCTTTTTCTTCATAGAAGGTAAGATGTAGATGGACTGTATCCATTATGAGACAAATCTATAGGTTATTTCATTTGAGATTATACAAATATGATATATGTAGTTTAAAGCCTAGGGATAATTGGCTAGGCTTAAAATGGCTCGCAAGGGCAGTTAGCTTAGTACTAATCTATGAACCTATGAACCTATAAATATATACTTAAGCATGAAAATGTAATGCTGTTAAGTACAGGATGTGGCTTTCAGTTGCATTTCATTAACCAAAAATGCAGTTTTCACTATATGTTTTTTTCCATTTCTTTGTAAGCATTTAATTAACTCTACCTGTTATAAATACATCTGTAATAAGTTGTTTTGCATTAAAGCAGTATTTCTGCCGGTGCTGTTGCTAATGACAATATGCTTCTTATATAAGAACTTTGTAATCCTGCGATGGCTGTGTAGCAGGGCTGTGAGTTTTATTTCTACTAAAGAAAAAGCATGCATGTCTATCAGTGCTGTGTTACTGCCATTGCATGCCTCCTGCTGTAACACCTTACATGTTCTATTTTTTCTTCAGGGTGGCTTCAATGGAAAGTACAGTATTTCAACAGCGGACTCGCCGTTTGAGATAAATGACACTGGAGTCATCTTTGTGAAAGATTCCTCAGCTTTAGATAGAGAGCATATACAAGTTTTCTACATAAATGTGAGTTTCAAATACATATTGTCATATAACTAATGGAAAATTTTTACTAAACAAAGCATCATTTTCTTGGAGAAGTGTTTTAGTATAGAGTGTTTCCTGTACAGCTTCCCTGTTACCACTGTGTGTAAGTTCATTTTTTGTACCTAATAACCACCCTGATTATTTATGTAGCAGTGTGATATCTGTATCTACACTTACACCACTTACGTTTGAAAGAATCTAATCATCCATGCTTTCTGGTCTACACAGATCTGTCCTTTAGATAATGCCCTGTGCACATCATTAATTTGCTGAAGTTAAACCTTGTATAGTGATATGGTTATTTATATTCCTAAAGTTCAGTTTAACATCAGCCTTCCAAGACAGCACCTGCAAAGTATATTGTAGGGAACACTTTCAGAATGGTTTGCATTGTAAATGCATTTTTCATTAGACGCACTCTAAGAATTTTTTGAGACAGTGACATTTCAAATTTTACTTGAAAGGTAAGTTTGTCCAACATAATTTATCTTTTTTTGCTGTAAAGGGCATTCTGCATCTTTAGAGCCTTCAGTTAGAACTGGCATGTGGTATGCATTCTAGTGTTGACTCAAAAACAAAATTTCAGAATTAACAGTGAAACAGGTGCTGCGGTAGCATTGTCGCCTCACAGTAAGATGTTGTCCTGTTCGATTCTCAGCTAGTGCGTCTTCTGTGTGGAGACATGCGTGAATGGGCGTACCTTCGTTGAAGGTTGTGCATCAGGGCTGGCAACTCGGCACGTAAAAATCTACTGCCAATCATTAGCGGACCAGAGTTCTGCTGTGGTGACCCCTAACCGGGAAAAGCCGAAAGACACAACAACTATGTTTCTTTAGGATGACTCTAGATAAATGACAAAGGTGACAAATGTAACAAAACTGAAGTTAAGGTCATGTGATTTTGTCTTAATTGAACTTGCATGAGGTTGCAGTGGGAACATACAGTACAGGACATAAAGTTTCTACAAAAGCAGTGGATATTTCAAAATAGGTTGCAAACTCCATGGCTTGTCTATGAGACCCGTGGACTGAATTAGAATGAGGTTCCAAATCATAGTTGACAAGGTCTTCTGGAAGTATGTACTGCCATAATAATAATGTAATGCATTCCCATTTGTCCAGGAAAAGCAGACTCCACAGGTACAACAGTAGTGGGGGGGGGGGGGAACAAACAGGGAATGTTGGAGAATGGCAACCTCCTTTTGAGTAGATTGGAAATATCTGCTAATGAGATTTCTTTGTGTAGCATGTATCATTCAGTTAAATGGAAAGAAAGAAAAAAGAAATAATGCTGGCAATAGGAAGACCTACTATCACTATGGTCTGACGTGAAAGAGAACTTTGTAACCTCGTTTTACTGTCATTTTGCCTGCTTTACACCTTTATTTGTGAGGAATAGATTTAAAAGTTGTTGAAGTTTGTTTGGAATAGAACAAAACTCTTATAAAGTTTTAATGTCACACAACTGAGGTCATCATATAAGGTTTAACATTTTAAGGGGTACATGTAATACATCAAGATAAGGGAAATAAAGCAGACTTGTGTGCATGTACTTTCCAACTCCAGTAAAATAAAAGGCACCAACTGGTGTCTGGAGCAGTCAGATATCAGATGTTTCACTTTCTACACACCGTTTTTACATCTTCATTATTTGAATGGAGCAAAAGGGTGTTTATATTGTATTCTTTACAAATTCCAGTTAGAAAACTTTCCACATGTAATTATATCACTTACTTGTAATTTTCAGAGCAGAAATGCTTAGAGCTCAGGTTGATAACTATTGAAATTGTTTTTGGTGTTTGTATGGATGTTATCTTGACATGAAAGCTGAAGTTTCCCATTGGCTTGTATTGTAAGGTGCAAAATCACTGCCATTTCTATTTGTGTTGTCTTACTGTGTGTCATGATAAAGTACTATGTAAAGAGTATTAGGACAGCTGATCAAATTCTCGTAATGTTTTTGTAGTGCATGGAGCAGCATGATTATGCTCCAATAGCAGTTAAATGACATCCTGATTCAGTGCTATTCTGGTGCGAGACATGATCATAACAATGCTTAGAAGGTCGCTTAACAATTATTAAGCACCCCTATATGCTGTTAAGATCATGTCCGGCACTAAATGCTGACAATGCCAGCCATTAACTGGTGGCAGAACATGAAACAGCTTCATTTAAACTGTTTCTGCCTGCTGTCTACTATGTTGCAGCCACTATTTCAGACAAACTGCTTCCCTTAGATGTGAATTTCTCGGCATCCACGTCTCAAACAGATAATGAACACATTACGATAAGAGACCCATTCATAATTCTAGAGCTCTGCTGTGGGGACCCCTAACCGGGACAAGCTGAAAGACACAACATATAGAGGAAGAAGATCGCATTGCTTGCTGAACAATGAATTAATTATATTGCTGCCTGCAGTTGCTGCAAATTGTTTTGTTTTATCTTGGTTGTTGTGGTCTGCTGTATTCTGTAGATTTAAAAAATATAATAATCCTGTCTGTCTGATATCATTTTCTTGTATATTGGATGTTATATGCCCATCAAATGCTGTTCTTCATGCCTTTGTACCCATATTGTTTCTTTAAAGGATCTGTGCACCAGCTCACCTACCAGGTTATCAAACAAATAATACAAAATTACTGAAAGACATTTTCTCAAAGATGCTTTAAGGAATTTGTTTTGGTCAAGTATAACTTTAAACAAAATGCCAGCTGGTTAAATGCACATTTGTAGTATGTGCACAAGTCAGTGTGTTAGGATCTGGATGAGGTTAAAAGTGAAGTTTGCAAATACAGTTAGGTTTACAGTTCAGATCAGCTTTAGGGTTTGGCTTAGATTAAGTAACCTTAACCTTAATGATTTTGATTTAGTGCTTGGAGTTATGGGGATGGTGCACCCTGTGTAGGATGTGTAGGAAGCTGTAAGCCTCACTAGAAGTAATTATGTTTCTCCTTATCTTTTGTACATTTTTATTAAAAACATTTTTCAAGAAACTTTTCTTGATTTTGGTTAATTTCAAATATGTGGACTCAAATACATGATTTGCTTTTCAGTGATATGACACAGAATTTATGTACATAATATGGTAACCTACACATATACAGTGCACAGGAGTACACTTCAGAGTACAGAATATGCTAGTTTAAACATATACAGTACGCAGGGGTACACTTCAGAGTATAGAATATGTTAATTTATATGTATACAATGCAGAGGAGTACACTTCAGAGCACAGAATATGCTAATGTATATGTATACAGTGCACAGGAGTACACTTCAGATTACAGAATATGGTAACCTATACATATACAGTGCACAGGAGTACACTTCAGATTACAAAATATGATAACCTATACATATGCAGTGCACAGGAGTACACTTCAGAGTACAGAATATGGCAACCTATACATATACAGTCCACAGGAGTACACTTCAGAGTACAGAATATGGTAACCTATACATATACAGTACACATAAGTACACTTCAGATTACAGGATATGGTAACCTATACATATACAGTGCACAGGAGTACACTTCAGAGTACAGGATATGGTAACTTATACATATACAGTGCACAGGAGTACACTTCAGAGTACAGGATATGGTAACTTATACATATACAGTGCACAGGAGTACACTTCAGAGTACAGAATATGCTAATGTATATGTAGTGGTTAAATTCAAATATGTGGACTCAAATACGTGATTTGCTTTTCAGTGATATGACACAGAATTTATGTACATAATATGATAACCTATACATATACAGTGCACAGGAGTACACGTCAGAGTACAGAATATGGCAACCTATACATATACAGTCCACAGGAGTACACTTCAGAGTACAGAATATGGTAACCTATACATATACAGTGCACAGAAGTACACTTCAGATTACAGGATATGGTAACCTATACATATACAGTCCACAGGAGTACACTTCAGAGTACAGAATATGCTAATGTATATGTATACAGTGCACAGGAGTACACTTCAGAGTACAGAATATGGTAACCTATACATAAACAGTTCATAGGAGTACACTTCAGAGTACAGAATATGGTAACCTATACATATACAGTGCACAGAAGTACACTTCAGATTACAGGATATGGTAACCTATACATATACAGTGCACAGGAGTACACTTCAGAGTACAGAATATGCTAATGTATATGTATACAGTGCACAGGAGTACACTTCAGAGTACAGAATATGGTAACCTATACATAAACAGTGCATAGGAGTACACTTCAGAGTACAGAATATGGTAACCTATACATATACAGTGCACAGAAGTACACTTCAGATTACAGGATATGGTAACCTATACATATACAGTGCACAGGAGTACACTTCAGAGTACAGAATATGCTAATGTATATGTATACAGTGCACAGGAGTACACTTCAGAGTACAGAATATGGTAACCTGTACATAAACAGTGCACAGGAGTACACTTCAGGGTACAAAATATGCTAATTTATACATATACAGTGCACAGAAGTACACTTCAGATTACCGGGTATGGTAACCCATACATATACAGTGCACAGGAGTACACTTCAGTTTACAGAATATGGTAACCTATACATATACAAGGCACAGGAGTACACTTCAGGGTACAGAATATGGTAACCTGCACAAATACAGTACACAGGGGTACACTTTAGAGTACAGAATATGCTAAATTATATGTATACACTGCACAGGGGTTCACTTCAGAGTACAGAATATGCTAATTTATATGTATACACTGCACAGGAGTACACTTCAGAGTACAGAATATGCTAATTTATATGTATACAGTGCACAGAAGTACACTTCAGATTCATCATGGGCCACTACTAAGGATGTGGACTTTCTTACAGTTTCCTCATAGATTATGCAAGAACAGCTTAAAACAAAGAAAAATGCAAATATCACAGAAACTGTATGTGGTGTGGTTCTGAAAATAAGCAAGAATGCTTTAATGTGTACTTGCCATTCACACTGTTTGATGCAAGATATGTATTTATGTATTTCTGAATGCATTTTTTTTAAAGTTGATTAAGACATATGCCAAAAACTGCAAAGTACAGGTCTATTAATATTTCTTGTTGAAATACAGAATATGACATCTCACCATTTGAAATTTCTTTCACAGAATACTGTGTTATTTATGTATTGCTGTATTTATTTATTCATTTATTTATTGATGTATTTATTTATTCATTTATTTATTTATCTATTTATTTATATATACTTTGTTGACTGGATTGTTTGTGTTGTGTAGGATTCATTGTTGTTCTCCTACTGGTTATAATGTATTTTATAAAAATGTTTACTACTTAGCCTAAAGCAATCAGATTTACATAACACATGGTTTGTATCTTCCCTACCATGACGACACTACATAAACATAATCCTGTTGTCTTTGGCTTAATCACTGAACTGCACATATCATTCCGTTTTACAATTTCTGTTACTGCACTTCTTCTGATTCCTTAATTTTTATCCTAAGTAGATTCTTTGTAATTTTTTGACTATCTAGCTACTAGCTTACTCTTCTAAGTACAGAAGAGCACAATCCAAAATAAATGCATTTACAGAGTAGTTTAAGGAGATAAGATTACCTTGGCTCGGTCACATATGCAGGAAGAAGGCAATTTGGTAAAACAGATTTGGGCAAGACTAAAAGAAAACACGAGGTAACAAGGGTAATCCAGCGTAGAGGTGGATGGATGGATTGCATTGGAGAAGACCTGATACAATCAGACATGACTGCCAAAGAAGATAAGATTCATAGGTTCATAGGTTCATAGGTTGGTACTAGGCTATCAGCCCTAGGGCCTATACAAGCCTAGCCATAACAATTCCCTGGCTATTTCTTCCCACATTATTTACTTTCCTGGACCCCTGTCTAGCAGGGTGACTGACGTGATCCCTGGGGTGAATTTACTTTCTCCCATCCAATCGTCAAGGTTCCTCTTAAAGAGGTCCAAAGAGGCACTTTGGCTTTGAACTGTGCAAAGTATTGATAGCTGAGGAAACACCCTGATCCAATGGAAAAATGGAAAAAAAATTAGGATGATGATGATGATGATGACAGATACAAGCTTACTTTTGTAATTGGGTTCCATCTGACTGGCCATTCATAGACAGACACTAATCTTGGAGGGTTTCTTTCATCCTGTCGTCTTTCTAGTAACTTCTTTTATAAGTAAATGGTGGCAGTTTATTTTATGTGCAGACTACAGGTACTGTAAACTTAGAATTCATGTATTTCTTTTGTTGATAGTGCTGTATAAACATTTCACTGATTCCCCTCAGGTTGCTAATTTAAATTGTATTTATACTTATAAGAGTGTTTTCATATTTGATAGCCAGTGTTAGGATTTGTAGCGCAAATTTCAATCACATTTAGTACTACAGAGGCTTTTCTTAACAGGGCAGTGCAGTAAAATCCCCATAAAGTACCCACCAGGCTACAAGACCTTTAACAAAACTGCTTAATATTGAGGGTATTGATACTGATTGCACTGATTTTAGTATGAAATTACTGATTTTGTTTTTAACTGATTCTTCCTGGTGGCAGAAAAAGATTTCTGGCTAGTTGTTTTGTACTGAGCTTGAAATACTCAGTAGCTAGCCCATGCAAGTATTATTCTAAAACTGAACTCCAAACAGTTATAGTTACCCCTGCCCCCACTGTCATTCCTGTCGGTATTATGGACCAGCACTTCCCCACAAGTTCTCTATCAAGCTTGATAAATATAGATATCTTGAGACAGTAAATGAATTGTCTCATGCTCCTGATAATCACCTATTACTCAAACAGCATAACACAGTATGTGAGAGACGTACATATATAATATACTTGGAGGCAGAAATTTCACACACAGTAAATTCTGACACCAAAATCGTCAGCTGTACACCACACATCACACCTCTCCAAGGACATCACAGTATATATAATCCATCATATGCTGAGGTTCTAAAGATTAACTTCCCTAAACCTCAAAGATCTCCAAAACACAACAACGGCACAAAGCACACTCAACAAATTAAGCCTACTTTCTCAAGTAGCATAAGGAGTCCCAAAATCACAGATGCTGGGCCTGTAAGGCAGGCATTAATCCAACTACATATTCTTGTTATAGGTCACTCCTTTGTAAAGCATACAGATGTGCCTCTTATCAGGCTGAGCAAGGAAAGAGTGGCAGTTGCTTATGTGGTACCAGGATCTGTCAGATCATATATGCACTCAAGCCCTTGAGCAACAAGTACCAGTATGTCTCTGCCATAGAGCATGCCAGTGTGAATGAGGTGAGATGTACCTCCTTGGAATATATGAAGAGAGACATAATGAAGCTCTCAGGCTGTGTGTCAAATGCAGGTATAAGCTTAGCTTTGAGCAGAATTCTACCCTCTCCAAGTTTAGGCTTCACTTGTGTGGTCCTAAATGACAATAAAGTTTCTTTGAAATCTTTGAAATGATGCCATGATTTGAGAAAAAAATAACTGCCTTCAATAACTGGCTTGATTTTTGGCATAATTTAACGGGGGACCAATGTTTATTAGCCTGGGAGGATATAATCAACAGACCATGCTACTTCACCAGGAATATCCTGCATCTTTCCCTTCTTGGATTTTGATTATTCATAAAAACAGTGTCCACTTCCATAGTGCCTTTTTAGGTAATGCCAACCTGATAAGCATCACAACATAATGAAACAAGCAAAGGAAAATATGAAGGTGTTACTGATCAATGTGAGGAGTCTAAACAAGAAACCCCACTCCCTAGAAGCCTTTCTCACCCTGAAAGACAATGACAGCACTCTGGCTGTGCAGGGCTATAACATATAACATATATATATATATATATATATATATATATATATATATATATATATAAAATATGGTCCTATACCATACATTAGATAGCTATAGAACTCCCTTTATGACACAAGAATTCACAACATCTGTCTACCTGAACTAAGATCACTCGGTATTAAACACAATGCCATTATCTCTAGGTGATCTAAACTATCCAACATTAGACTGGGAAACCTACACCACCACTAGTGCACAAGCATTGAGATTCCTGGACGTTGTCAATACAAGTGCCTTGGAACAATTAGTCAGAGTAAACATTAGAGGGAATAACATCTTGGATCTTGTCCTTTCTAATATGAGAGCATCTTGCACCATCCTTTGCATATCTTCATCACTTGTTAGGTCTGACCATAAAGCAGTTTCCTTTGAAATAAAACTGAAACCAGAGATCCCTTCCACCCAAGGTACCTTTAGACAAACTACTTACTCCTGTGTGATATATTGGAAAGCTTTGAATCTTCACCAGACCCAGTTAACTCTGTTGAATATGAAGAAATCTACACTACCACATAATACCAGCATGTAAACAGCTACAGAGGTGTAGCTGTACCCCATAAGAAAAAGTGCAGGGCAAACCCCAGAAACAAACCCAGATAATAACAATAAGCTTTATAATAAAAGGAAAAAAAATGACCGAAAGTAAGAACAGTAATTCTCAGAATGTTAGACCTCTTATCACTAAAATAAACAAACAATTCAAGAGCTTAATAAACTCTACCAAAGCCAAGTTTGAGGCTAAAATAGCTACCCAAGCCAAAACAATCACAAGACATTTTTAGTTATTAAAGCAACAAATCGTACGCTGGAACTGAAAAATCTCCACCAGAAAAAAGAGCAATATCATTCTCCAAAAACATTTAATCCAAATCTTAAAATAAGCACTTTCAATTTACAATCTGTAAAACTTCCTCAGATATTTCCATTTTTAAAATTACCTGTGGTTAAATAATATCAGAAAACCATATAAACATTCATTAAAAATTTAAAGTCACAATAACATAAAAGTTATTAAAACAAATACACAAAACAGCAGATCAACATTTTCCTCAGCCAGCAAGTCTAAACGACACTTCTCACAAAAAAGAGCAATAATTAAAGGGCAATTATTTAGAGCAGCCCGTATGATAACACTAGATGAAGAATTTTGTGAGGATGCGATACATTAATGAATATGTTTATTAATAGAGACTACCCAGAATTTCTAATGAAGGAATTCATACAGGATGTAAGTTTAAAAAGAGAAAGAGCCCATTTCTGTCCAATTCTTAATAGGCTTGAAGAGCAGATCAGTAATGAATGGAAGGAAACTATGACAGAAACAGGGGATAATCTTACGAATAGATATGTTAATGCCTTTATTACTAGTTTCAAATTGGATAATAGTACTATTAAGTGGATCCTGACCAAGAACTAGAATCTCCTAAAGGAAGATATTATTACTGTATTGAACACATTGGGAGTGGCTCCAACAATAGTGTATAGAAAGGTGTTTAATTTTTAAAACATGCTTGAATCTTTGTACATCCCAGTTAAAGTTTATTATAATATGAGAACATATGGTAGACATAATTCATGTAAACATATTTTGATATGTGATCAAGTGCTTACTAATAACACTAAGGTCACTGTAAAAGGAAAATAAAATTGTGATACAGTGGGTGTCGTATATGGAGGGATTTGCCAATTACATCAAAGTTTCTATGTGTGGAAAATGGAATGAAGGCTTGGTGACCATGTTTATGAACATTTATATGACGTTAGAAAAGAAACAAAGCACAAATGCACTTTGGAGACATATTATAGATAATCCTAACCATTTTTTCAAGTTTTTAGTATTGTAAAAGGTAATAAGAAATCCTAGGGATGGGGTCTGTGGCCAATTTCATTTGATAAACAGGAATTATATTGACAGTTATTACTTAATGCATATAATTGGCCAGGACTTAACGATAGTATTATGATGGTACCATTACTGAAGTTAAAAGCATTTGAAAGATAATAATTCTTAATTTTTTATTTTTTTCATTTCCTTTCAAGGAATAAAATATTTCATATTGTTGCTGTGGAAGTGTTGTTGAGATTTGTGGGGTGAGGAAAATGTTGATTTGCTGTTTTGTGTATTTGTTTTAAGAACTTTTATATTGTTGTGACTTTAAAGTTTTAATGGATGTTCACGTGGTTTGCTGATATTATTTAAACCCAGGTAATTTTAAAAATGGAAATATCAGAGGAGGTTTTACAGTTTGTAAAATGAAAGCACTTAGAGTTTTCAGTTCCAGCATATGTTTTGTTGTTTTAATAGTTTGTCTGCATTTTTAATTATATTCATAATCTGAAAAGTACAACACAGCAGTGTGCTGAGTTGATTGTGAACAATCTTACTAGCACTGAGGCTGAAGATATAGCGAACCTACTTACCAATAAATGTAGCTCTAACTTTACCCCCTCTCTTTCTGTGTGACCCTTCCTCAGGATACTCCTGAAAATGTTTTGACACGAGATATCACAGAAGACCAAGTCCCAAAATGGTTATCAAAAGCTAAAAATAATGCATCAATGGCTCCTGACAATATCCCTGGATGCATCTTAAATAGCATGCAGCATGATTTAGCCACAGCCCTAACAACACTGTTGAATCTCAGCCTCCATACGGGTTTTGTACTAAGTGAATGGAGAACTGCTACAGTCATTCTCTTGCATAAAGGAGGACCTTCCAAAGACCCAGGCACTTAAAGGCCCATTAGTCTGAGCAGCCTCATCTGTAAAGCCATGGAATGAATTTTTATGGAAATAATCAATAAGAACATAGAGAAGCTCCAAACACAGAACCCATCTCAGTCTGGATTTGTTAAGGACAGGTCATGCTTACTCAACCTGGTGGATTTTTCTGACAAGGTCACCAAAGCAACTGATTAATGCAAAATGGTACACAGTACATACCTCAACCTAGCCAAAGCTTTTGACACTATTCCCTACTCAGGCATATCAGAAAAGCTAAATAAACTGACAACAAACTCTTATGTCACCTGCTAGAGTACCAACTAGCTCACAGATAGGACATAGATAATCTGAATAGAGAAAGTTACCTCCACAAAGACATCAATCACCAGTGGAGTCCCTCAAGATTCTGTGCTGGGACTTCTTCTGTTTGGCAACTACTTTTCTGAAGTAAACACCTATACCAAATAGCTCTAGCTGACTAAGTCTGCAGATGACTACAAGGTAGGAGCAGTCACTGAATCTCCAAATAAATTAGCCATCCTGCAGGAAGGTATGTCCCAAATAAGTAACTGGTGCCAAAATAATGGACTATGAACTGAGTGCCAAAAATGTAATACTGCATCCTTTGAGAAGTTATCTACCCCAAGAAACTACCACATTGACAATACATCCCTACAATTTGACTGAGTTTGCTTGAGATTTGGGAACATATGTGGACAGTGACCTAAATTTTGACCAGCATGTGTCCATTGTTGTAAGAAAGTCCTCCTATATTCTGATGAAGTCTTTCACAGAAAAAGACAAAAGCGCTCATCATTTTATGCATAACTAAATGGATTGAATTTTAAATCTAAAAGCAGTGATTTTAACAAAAGTTTTTAACTGGATTTTCCTTTAAGTATAATTCTGGTGCTTGTATTTCCAGCTTTCAGTGAGCTGTTTGTTCCAAGTTTGTGTTTGGTGTTTTGGATTGTGACTAGACACCAGTGGAGTCCCCCACAACTCTATGCTATGTCCACTCCTCTTTGGCATCTACTTCTCAAATGTCAAAGCCATTGTCAAAGGACTCTGACTGCAAACTGGGAGCAATTATTGGATCCCTCCCAAGAAGAGAATATCTTCAAGAAGGTCTAATAACGACAAGCACTCGATGCCAAAGCCATGGCTTAGAACTCAATAGCAAGAAATGCATTATACTACCTTCTGGAATGTTTGCCACTCAGAGGAACTACATTATCAGTAAAACACCCATAAAAATTGATTCACTAGTGATTGACCTAGGAACTCATGTAGATAGTAACCTAGCCATTTACCGGCATGTGTCCAAGGTAGTAAGAAAATCCTTCTGTGTTGCTCAACATATAAGCAAGCTCATGGCATCTAGGTCCAGAGAGGTCATCATACCACTGTACTTGGCCCTCATCAGACCTGTCATAGAGTACAATGTCCCCTTCAGTATCTACCTCACCAGACACATACAGCAAATGGAACATCCACAAAGCTTCCTTATGAAAAAACACAATGTCCTACACTGATCACCTCAAAGCCCTGTCTTTTTACTCAGTATCATACAAACTTCTGAGAGGTGATCTTTACCTAGCATGCAAGGCATCCCTGGGCCCTGTTTTGACAAATCTTTTGCACATCTGCAAAACAAATGACATCATAACTGTTAGATTAAAAGACCTAAGTTTTACTTGCAGCATAAATAGGACATGTTGGAGAGACAGATATGTTTCTCAGAGAATTCCCGTTCTCTGGAACAGGCTCCCCATCTGTGTGAATCAGAGTTCCTCCCTATCCATATTTAAGTGGAATTTGGACCAATGGATCAGTAATTAGAAATTCATCCCTGGTCTGCCTCATATGTCCTTAATGGACAGAGGCAGTTAGTAAATGAGCACCTGTATAAATTAACTGTGTGGGTCATATCTGGGTTGTACGGCTAGGGTTTTCAGGGCCCTAATGGCCATTGTCATAGTATGCTCCCATAGACCTGTAGCATACATTTTGATTTATGTTCACATTTTAATAGTATGCTCCCATAGACCTGTAGCATACATTTTGATTTATGTTCACATTTTAATAGTATGCTCCCATAGACCTGTAGCATACATTTTGATTTATGTTCACATTTTAATAGTATACTCCCATAGACCTGTTGCATACATTTTGATTTATGTTCACATTTTAATAGTATACTCCCATAGACCTGTAGCATACATTTTGATTTATGTTCACATTTTAATAGT